>NW_026535782.1:17050000-17245000 GCF_028551555.1 Melozone crissalis | reverse complement strand
TGCTCACCTGCCTGGCAGCTGTGGAGCGCATCCTGCTTCTAGCAGGAACCTCTGAGTTCCAAAGAACCCTTTGATTACTGTGTCAACAGAAAGCCTCTACTGCTTCATTCTTACATATTCTTATCATCAAATATGTGGATGTAGGTAGGATGCCCAGGATCTGGCCCTTTCCTATCTACTTGGGAGAAAACAGTCAGAGTTTCATCTACTTTTCTATACCTGAGCCTTAGCTTCATAGAATCTATTCAGTTCAAGATAAAAGCTATCCCCAGGTGTAAGAACAAGCATTTTTCTTTTAATAAGTGTGTAAGATGATCACCAGTAACAGTGTTTGGTGAAATTTGTGTGGAGAGACTGGTTGATTAAGCATTTTATAACCTGTCATTTCCTATACAGTATTCTACAATGCTGCACTTACAGTATATTTTTCCATAGGCCAATTCTGCAATATGCTTACAAAGAATATTCAATAAAAGAGAATTTGAGTATCCTTGAAAGCTACATTCTGCCTCACAGATGTGACCTGTGTTGTGGGACTGTGTTGCATCACACTCCAGGGTTAAATTAAAGTTGTCCTTCCTTCTCACAGTTGCTAGTTCAGGTGATTCTATCACAGGGATTTTATTACATGTCTAATGATGCTTCATATTTTTCTTAATCCCCGGCTCCAGAAGTCATACAATTCACTGGGGCTTGATGTTTTCATTAAAAGAAAATAAGTTTCTAGTCCTTATAAGATAAAAGGCAGTATGAATACTACAAACCTGAAAATACCCTCTTAGTTGGGTGAATGAAATGTAGCCTCATACAGTTTTTGTTTGTTATTTATATCCTGTAGATTTTAAGCCTAGCTTATGAGTCTGGATGTCTGATTGATGACTTTTGAACTTCTATAGTATTTTTCTGATTGTGTTTAGCTATAATAATTCACAGTATGGCTAATTCTTCTGTATTTTACCAAGACACACAAAAAATTGTATATATTTATATATATAAGTATACAAATATACATG
Organism: Melozone crissalis; assembly: GCF_028551555.1. Lineage (NCBI taxonomy): Eukaryota > Metazoa > Chordata > Aves > Passeriformes > Passerellidae > Melozone > Melozone crissalis. The sequence continues at coordinate 17,243,987 of NW_026535782.1, read as the reverse complement.
TATATATATGTCTATGTGCGTGTGCATGTGTGTGCACTTTTGGATATATGGATACATAAAATATAAGACCAGAGAACCTAAGTATCTGTGGGCTGGTATGGATTGGACATACACACAAAGAGAGAAAGTCTCAGTAAAGTAAGGACTCTTTTCAAATATTGCTTGTCAGGGCTTCCCACCTCATGATCACACAGCAGCTGCATGAGTCTTCAGAAATATTCTCTTGAGTGAGTAGATTAATATGAAAAATCCTCTAAGACCAAACACTAGTGTCTTTGCTTATCTACCCTTGTAGAATATCAAATGTAAAAAAAAAAAAAAGAGTTTAAAGATGACTCCCAAATACAGTGTTGACAACTTTGATGTATTTTAGTTCATTCTTTTCAAATGTCCAAATAACTACAAAATACAGCAGCACCACTAAAAACTGGGTTTATGATTATAGAAATTCCCATTATGGTCCCCATGGAAAATTTGACCCACTTCAAGGGAGCACCAGAAAGATCAAAGACTATGGCTATATTAGTGTTGGCTGCAGCCAGCTGGTTTGGCCCCTGACAGCACTTTCAGTCAGTGGTGTAACAATTGTACACTCCTGCCTTACATTACACTTAGGATATCTCCCTAAAGCCAGGATTCTTTAATCCAATCTCATCCTATTGCACTGGTCCCCTTACTGCTCTTTTCCCCTTCTAGGTCGTGTTACCTATGCATTGCACCTTTGTGTTGCGTCTAACTCTTCCTTCTTTGGTGAGGAACATGTTGCTCAGGCACCCCGGATAATTTTTCCTCATATTTGCCTGCTGTAACAAAGATATTTCACTCATAAAGTACACACTAGCTGTCACTTGTATCCAGCACTGTATTCCTCTGTGGAGGACATGTCACCCATGATAGCTAAGCCAGCTGTCACTCAGGCACAGAACTTCCAACCGTATATCTAGGGCATGTCACTCATACACTTCAGCTGTCCCTTACACCAGATGTCCTTTAAATCTAGCACACCATCCTACATGTATGTGTTCATTACAGCTGTCCCTTTTCCCTATCGCTTTCCTCTCCTGTTTAGTAAATGTCATTCAATTGTTCACTCCATCTGTCTTCTTCACTACGTAATCCCTTTTCTGTCTATATGCTATGTCACTTAAAAACTCTGTTCTGCTTGTATCTTATGGCTGCCTGTTGTACCTACCACTTTGTGGTAGGTGTTCAAGAATCATTTAGAGGCTCTAATAAGTCTCTGAGCATGCAGTTTAATACTTATCATTAGCACTCAAAATTCCTTCAATTTATCAAGTGTCTATGACAGGATAAGTTTTCTCCAGTGAAGTCTTTTAGGTATCCAAGTTTTGATAGGTGTATACGAGCAAAATTTCTCTTGCCTAGTCAGTGCTCAATTTCCTGAAGCACCAGTTCATGCTTAGATTCACAAAAGATTCACAAATCATGTGTTCTTCCACCTTTTTTGCTTGACAGATCCATCACAATAATCATTTGCAGAGCATGTCTGTCCATCAAAAAGCAGAGGTTCTCCTTCCCCTTCAATGAGAGACTGAAAAGTATGGGTTCAAATCAGGAATACACTAAATTCTTCTTCTTCCACCTTTACCTTCTTCCTGCTGTGGTTTATAGTGAGATCTTTTCTGCAGTGGAAGAGTACTTTAACCAAGGGATAATACTCTCTTTTTAAATATTCTCTTTTATTTAATCCCTCACCTTGGTATTTTTAGTATATCAGCAACTACCAATGACAGGGTGAGATGTGAACTTCTGACTTGCAGGTGGACTATGTCTGTCTATGGCTATATTTCATGAAGAATGTAAACACAGATGAAAGAAGGTTTCGAGAAGAGGTCTCTTGGCCAGTGCCCTCACCAACAAGAGATACATGCATTTTGTCAGTTTTCTTTTAACTCTTTCTGGAAAAGAAATTACACCACAAACACCTTTAACAAAAGGAAACTCCTTTCAGCTCTACTGTTCTTCTCATTGATTTCCCTCATCTATCTTCGGGTTTAGTTTTCTTCCATTGAGATACAGTGTACTGTGGGTTGGTGAATGAGAAGAGGCAACTGGCTGGAAGTTTGCCTTAAAATCAGAATTCATAAGATTTAATCCCTTTTTGACAATTTAACCCTTTATCTGTGGTGTGAAATGCGTAGCAAGAGGAAGAAAGGAGATAAAGAATAATGGTTTGGCCCACTATAATTTCAAATAACTTCATATTCCTTGCTAATGAGCCATTGAATCTTAAACTTTATCTTTTTCTGTCCACAACTCATCTTTTGAGCTGCGACTGTGGTTTAGGTCTTCTGTTTACCAAACTGGAACTTGTCTTAGATACATGGTATCCTGATTTTCAAACCCTCATTCATGAAGCCTTGATTTCTCTATTTTTTTCAAGTCTTCTCTTGCCCCTTTTTTTCAAGTTTTTCTTACTTCTTTGGATGCTCTTTAAAAGAGCATTGAAAATTTGAAAATGCTGGGCATTCTTCATTGAGATGCTGGGCAGAAATTGCAGGGTTTTGACATGATGCTGCAGAGCGACTTCTGAGGGAATATGCCACAAACTCTCTTTTGCTGTCCACAGCTGGGCTCAGTTCCCTGAAGCAAGTGTTAGCACTCCATCATGTGGTAAAAAATCAGTAAGTCACAGAAGCACATGGCTCCTCTGCTAAAACAGGCTTCAAAAGTATGAAATTTCAAATATGCTGCTGTGTGGAAGAAGAAATGGAGAAGATACATTGAAGGAGACATTGCTGGAGGCATAGCTCAGGATGCAATTTCAGAGAAGGAGCTCTGTGTCAGAGGAGGTCACCTCTGAGGGACAGAGGCTCACAGGAAACTCATGGCAGAGAAACCCCTGAGAGGTTGTAGCCCATGGCAAACCTTTCTGGAGCAGAGCAACGCCAGGAAGAACGGAGGATCTGAAATTAGCCATCACACAGTGTCTGCAACCACTCCTACCCCTCAACACCTCACCAAAGGAGCTGGGGTGGACTAAGTGGACCATACAAAGAAAAAAAGAGGACCTGAGGCTGGTAAGGGAGGGGTAGGGCTGTTTGACAGAAGGTGAACCTGTTGAAAGAGAAGATGTTCACCTAATATACAATTAAAATGATGTTTACTCAATTCAATAACACAAAGTTTGTGCTTCTAGTCAATAAATTTCATTAATTAATTAAAATGCCAAGAGTTAGGACTATTTTGCCTGTGACAAAGAGTAATGACATATCTGTGTGGTAAAGGCAAGTCCACAGTAAGAAAACAACAAAGGTCAATCTTTCCCCTTTTTAAGAGGGAGTATTCTTCTACATGAAATGTATGATCAATTTGTAAGAAGTTATTAAGACATTTAGTACAGAGAAGACCTGGGTTCATCTAGGCTATTTGCAGTCACAGAATATTATATGCTTTAAAAAAATTGTTAAAAAACCCACAAGCCCTGTTAGACCATTATAAATGTCATGTATGTAGGATGGGATCGTGTGAAATATTTCGATAAATTTAGATGTTTACATTCTTGGTGAAATTAAACGTTCCCTTGATTACCTCATGAGCCTAAAAACCTAAACCTTTCTTAGTGGAACTCATAGGAAGTCTATGGGCTTTCACATTGAAAAACTTAACTGAAACTACTGAAACTATTTTTGAGGATTTGAGTCTAGATTACTAGCTCATAGATCTGCTTTTTCCAAGATCAAGTGTCCTGCCATCCAGAAGCCAGAGTCTGTCCTAATAAGGCTTTACTTTGACATCTGAAGCAGGGAAAAATCTTTACACTTGCTTGCTGCTTGTAGCTGAGTGTGTCTCTTCATTAATAAATCTTCATATATAACAGCACAAAAACTTATCCTAGAAAAATTACGTCAAGATTTTCCAGTGAAAGCCCTTGCTATGTAATCAAGTTCCAAAAATTCCTCAGTGAAACACCTAAGAACTGGGTGGTGTCATGCCTCTTAACATCCTCATAAATGGATAACATCAGAATTATTTCACTGAATGTGTTTATAGTGAATAAGGTCATATACACCTGGGGCGGGCTCTCAGAGGTGCTGACAACACTACTGAAGCTGATTGCCTCAAAAGAAAATACACATGGTTTTAGTTTATGTCTGCCTGTAACTTACTAAATGTATTTACAGGCTTGGACTTGCAACCTGCTGTGTGAATACAATTGCATCCATGTGTGGACCATGGCAAAGAGAAGACAGATGATCATCTTTGCATGGACCATTCCCAAATATGCACAAAGCAATTAAAAATGAAAAACCATTGCCCCCACATTTGTCTTCTCCTCACACTGAAGGTCATTGCGCTGCCTGTTGTTGATCTGCAGAGGTTGTGATCTTTCTCAGGCCATTCTTTGCCAGGGGGAACATACATGTCTCACAGTGGTTTCTGCAGTATTCCTCCATGGATTCCTTTTGTCACCACCAGAGATGACTACTTTCCTTGCAGAGTGAAACCAGCAGTGAGCTCCATTTGTGTCAGGAGAGGCTAAGATAGTCCTTGCCATCAAATTAAAAGGTTTGGTCATTGTCCCAAAGTTTCTACCTTGGTTCAGTCAGAGCTTTTTTCATAAGGAGAAAGCCCTTTTCCTTACTGTAATCCTTCCCTATCTGGAATGTCTACCAAATGAATGATCTAGCCACATTCAACATTCATGATGAGCTTGAGCCTGTTGTTTCCTCATCTGTATTTTACCAAGAACAAGGCCTTTGTCCTGACTGGGGCTAAATAGTTCAAATGATAAAAGCAGTCATGAGCTTTGTTAATGCTAATAAAAATATGCAGGTTCTAATTGTAGGGCCAGTACTTGACCCTGCAAGTTGCAGTTCACTGACTTGAACATCTTTGATGATTATCTTTCTTAATGTGCCCTCTAATAATGTCTCTGCTTACTAACCACTATTGCACAAAATTAAGATGCATCTGAACATTTGAAAATGGTGCACCTGAATATTTTAAGGAACTATCCAAAGGACTTTTTGAACTTTTGCAGATAATGTTAATCAAGCTAGGGATTCAGAGACTAAAAATAACCCTATATGGCAGGAAGAAAGAACTGGGAAAAATCTGGCCAATTAATTTTTCATGGATTCTAGGCATAATATTCAGGCATACAAGGGAATCAATATGCGAATATTTAGGGAGATTCCAATTAATAATTAAAAGTAAGCTTATTAAAAATAGTCAATGCTTTAAAAAAATCTGATCACTTTCTGTGTTGTAATTACTGACCCAGATCTCATCACTTAACCATGCAGATGGAGTCTTAGGTCCATATGGAATGGTGGTGGAGTCCAAGGGGCTTTGCATGAACAAAGGGTTTGGTCAACATGGAGCAAATTGTAGGAATGAAGCCGGTGTAGATAGGATAGAGTAACATGGATAATGGACTAAAATAAGACATTATACAAAGTGCTACCTAATACAGATTTGCTGACTTTGAGATAAATACTCATTAAAACTGATAGATTTCAAATAGGTTGACAAAAGGGAGAAGAAAGTAATTACTAGGGTAAGGCTTCTCAGGGGAGAGCATTATCTAGGAGTGCCAGGCAGTATCACTGTGGTCACTACTGGAATCCATCTTATTTCTAATGACAACTTTGTTATCTCAGACATGGAAAGTGCAGAAGATTCACTAATTGTGCTTGGGCACCAAAGGCAAAATTTTAAAGAGATTAAAGAGAATAGTCATGCCCATTATGCAGATACAAAAGATATTTCCTAAGCTACAGGTGACATGCCAACAAATGCTTCTCCCTTGCAACCACTGTTGCAGTACCAAAGTACTTATAAACACTCTTCTGCCAATTTGAAATAAAGGAAACTCAGTGGGATTTTTTAAAATATAGGGAAGAGTGTCCTTTTGGATCTAATACTGAGGATATGCTCTGACCCTACTTGGAACCTGGTACCTCTCAAATTCCCAAGAAGTTGACTAGGTACTGGAATATAGATATGTTGGACAGTACAGCAAGTACTATTTAAAAGCAAGTTATTGGCTCTTGGCAATGAAAGACAAGTATGAGAGCATTATCAGGTTTCTGAAGCGCATAGATATGAAAAAAGAGATAAGCATCTGAAGTGCAATTTTGGAAGAATTTAGGCATTTACACCCAAGTGAGAACTGTTATAAATTTTACCTCTGAAAATTATTGAACCTCTTTGTTCTAGTCAGAAAGTGCATGTTTATAGCCTAAGTATTATAATTTTCCACTTTTAGAAGTGACATCAACTTGGACAGGCTAAATATAAAGATCCATAATGCTGATCTAAAATTCAAAACTAATAAATAAATAATGTACCAGAGTCCTACAAACTCCTTGTCATCCAAATTCAGAGAAATTCTTGAAAATGTTTTAGCATAACAGACTGCAGTGACTATATAAATTTCCTGTGAAAATTATGGATGGTGCAAGGGAGGTGAGAACAGAAAAGCACTAAATGATGTTATAAACATAATTTAGCTTTTTGTTATAAAATGATGTTATAAAGGAAGATTACATATAAGTCAAATGGTTGTAGTACCATTTGTAGTCCTGCATTCACAAGAAATTACTGAGTTTACAATTCAGTGGAAAACTGCCTTTGGGGCAGCAGGAGAACTTAAGGCTCTGACTGCCAATCTCACATAAACTCTGTGGTCAGTGCTTAAACTGGGAACGGGTGATACTCTAGATACAACCATATTTCCCGTTGGCTGGCTTAGTTTTGGTCCCTTGCTGTTTTTTGATCCTTGTCTTCCTCAGCAGTCCTGTAATTGTGGATAGTTATTGTGTCTTGCCTGTAAAGTCAAGCATGAAGTGTGGACTTAGGAAATCACTTTGTAAGGGATAGGTGCAGAATGGCTGCACAGTGCCATGCTCAAGGGAAGGAGCATGTGATAGAACATGACTGAGTGGTTGCATCAGAAATAATAATAAAGCCACAACTGACACTAATAGATCTCACTGAAGTTTGAAACTCTTCAAATTACTTTATTAATTGAGCCAGTTAAACTCATAGGCTTATTAATTGAGGCAGTTAAACTCATACTCAAGTAAGCCATAATTTATTTTTTAAGAATGGATTTGTGTTTGATATTTTTGTCCATTTTTCCACCTCTTTGTGCATTTGGGGTAGGTATTGCTTCAAAGTGACAGCTGTGAAGATCCAGAGTGAAGCCATGTAGAGGGTATGGGCCACTGGGGCCTTGAGTTTGTAAGGCTCTATAATTTCTTGTCCAAGAGCCATCCAGCCGTATGAAGAACTACATCAACAAAGCTTCACATGTTCTATTGCTGCATGTGAAGGAAGATTGCTAAATGTAGACAAACACTTCAAAATGAAGACAAACTTGTAGGGTCCTAAAACAACAGATAGAGGGGCCCCATGGGGTTTGTTTGGCAAAGTTTCAGGTCTGAAATGTACCCAAAGACCATTGCAGATGTCACTTTTTGGCAACTGTCTGTTTACTAATTCCGAGTTAAATCCTCATGGGAGACTGATGTGCCACATTGCAGTTCTTAGTATTTTAAGTACTCTGTTACATATACTGAAATACTGAGCTCCAAGTTTAAAATCAAGGGCTTTAATGGAAACTTGGGCTGAAAATACTGTAGTCAGCATGCTGGGCAGACAGACCTATGTAAAATTAAATGGAAAATGCACTGCCAGAACCGAAGTTCTTCTAAGCATATCCAGCATCCAGTCCTTGAATCCAGGAAGAAATCTACAGGTGATAACCTCAGCAGCTTGAGCCTGAAGTGCTAAAGCCCAGCGAGCAACCTGAGAGTTCAGCTTGGAGTTAGGCACCTGCAGAGGCAGATAGTGCCAGTGTCCTTTTGTGTATCTAGCTCTGAGTACCCGAGAGGGCTGGCTGAAGTCCAAACTCATCTCTTGAACTACTTTCATTAGCCAGTCTAGCTCCAAACATGCACATTTTCAGTAATCCCATTTGCCATGCAGTCCAGACATTTTGGCTATTTAGCTCTTTTACAGTTTCCACCATGCAAAAAGTGGTTTCCACACAAAACAGGGAGGACTGTATATCCTTGCAATCAGGATTTACATTATATATAACACACCAAAAGTTGGAAACTAAGGGCAGAAGTTAAGCAAGGATCAGGTTCAAAGTAGAATTTTTTAACTTCTTTACAAAGCAAACACCTCTTCCATTTCTTGTGTTAATTAGTGTGGAGCAAGTGGGGCATGAACTGGGGAGCTGGAGCAGACATGATATCAAACAGGAGCAAATGGTTGACATCTGTTCCAAATATCAGCACAACACTGAAAATGTGGGGACAATGTGCCTGAAACAAAGTTTCATTTGAGGGGAGAGTCAACATAATTATCAATCAAAGGAGAAAAAAAATAAAGGGTAGATGACAGCTATCTGAAAAATAGCAAATCCAAAAATAGAACAAGGGTGACAAATATACACAACAAGCATCACAAGAAATAATAAATACGTTGATTGCAAATAGATTTGTATCTTGTGGTTGACTGATAATTCTTAACTGAATTATACTGGATTGCAGAATAAACTCATGCCCTTTTACATTTTTACAGCATAGAAAATCCAGAGGGAACAGCTGCAGTTAAGAAAATTAGGCATTGGGAAAACTTCATTTAGGGGTTTTGCATTATCAAATGTGAGGGAAACTGTGTGAGACAGAAACCACCAATGCAAATAAGGTTTTCTGGTGTCTAATAAAACCGTGCTATCTTATTGTAAAGCTCTCTCTTTAGTAAACATAAAGTTGGTAAATGTCTCCATCTTTTCTACCCAATCATTTGTTTTCATCAAGTGATTGTTTTTATTTCTTAAAGAAATAACAAACTTATCATGATTCTACTCCTCTCTCTAATGTGTCTGAAAGTAAAATTGCCAGCAGATTAGAGAATTACTGGAGAGGAGCAGACAGACAAAGAAGTGCAGACATGTGGAACCTGATTGAATAATATCCATTCCTCAGAAATACAGGTAAAAAAAATACTAGACTCAAATTACCATAATCTATGGACAGATTTACCTGTTTATAACTTTCTGGAAATCACTTAAGGATTGAAAGGAGTATTATATAAATACTATCTAGGTATTCCCTCTATCTGTGGTCTTTCAGATAAGGATTAGCCTGAGAGATGGAATGTTAGCTGTACCAAGATTCAGAATTATTTAATCTTTTTTTCGAAAGGTTGAAAGGTGCATTGGGTTTGCATGGCAAGGTTTTGGTTGTAAAGGGACTGTAAGAATGGGTCTGTGAGAAGCTGCCAGAGGCTTTCCCTAAGTCTGATGGAGCCAATGCCAGCCACCTCCAAGACAGACCCACCACCAGCCAAGGCTGAGCCCAGCAGTGACAGTGGTAGCACTTCTGGGATAATGCAGTTTAGAAAGGTGAGGGAAACAAAACTGCGCAGCAACAGCGGGAAGAGAGGCGTGAGTGAGACTGTGTGAGAGAAACAACTTTTCAGACCAGTGAAAAAGGAGGGAGAGGAGATTTACCAGGCAAGACCAATGATGAAGACCCTGATGAAGCAGGTTCTCCCCTTGCAGTCCATGGAGAGCCATGGGGGAGCAGAGATCCACCTGCAGCCCGTGGGAGACCTGCTGGAGCAGGTGGAGGCCTGAGGAAGGCTGTGACCCCATGAGAAGGCCATGCTGGAGCAGGCTCCTGGCAGCACCCGGGGTCCCATGGAGGAATTCCCACTGGAATAGCTGGTTACTGAAGGACTGCACCCTGTGGAAGGGACCCATACTGGAGCAGTTCAAGTAAAACTACAAATTCATGAAGACTCTCTCTTGTGGGAGAAACAGTAAAGAGTCCTTCCCCTGAGAAGGAAGCAGTGGGGGATACAACATGTGAGAAACAGGCTGCTACTCCTGTTCCCAGTCCCCCTGTGCTGCTGGGGGGCGATGAGGTAGAGACCATTGGAAGTGAAATTGAGCCTGAGAAAGAGGGAAGGGTGAGGAGGAGGTGCTTCATTATTTGGTTTCATTTTTTATTATCCTGCTCCAATTTGATCGGAAAAAAATTATATTTATTTTCCCAATCAAATAGACTTTGCCCATTTTTACCAGGGTGGAAATCGATGAGTGAAGTTTCCCGGTCTTTATTCCTACACAGGAGCCTTTCACTGTATTTTCTCTCCCCTGTCCAGTTGAGGAGAAGTGTAAAAGAGGGGCTTTGGTGGGCAATTGGCATCTAGCAAGGGCCAATTCAACACAAGATTAAATTCCACAGAAATTTTTTATATAAAAGCAACTAAATTAACATGTGAAATGCAAACAAATGGCAGTGAAAAAAAGAGCTCCACACTGGACAAAAAGATGTAAGCGAAGAGATGAGGCATCCAATTTTATATACATGAGAATAGGAAAGATTAATGCAGGACATGATATGAGTCTATAAATACCTTCAAAGAAAGATTATAAAGAAGGGATGTAAGTAGCCACAGCCTAGAGAAATAAGAAGGATAAAGAAAATGACCCAAAAATAAGACTGAATATGTTTAGCAGAATATTAGTAGAAGGCTGTGATCTGTAAAAAAAAAAAGTTGGCTTGTATTTGTGATTCTGCAAGTAGAGATTATCTAAGAAGCTAGAAAAACAAAATATATTCATTTACAAAATGGCCTTGTGATACAGGAGCAAGGAGAGAGACGATACTGAGAGGGCAATGCTTGGTGGATCCAGCACTGAAGTTAAAAATCTATGTTAAGCTGTAGAGCCTGTTCAATAGAGCTGACAGATGTGATTTTTTCAGCAGAAATACATTGTTTAGAACTAGAAATAGGAACTGGCTATTCATTGTCATGATGTAGCCAGGGTAAATTCCTTCCGGTTTCAGGGAGAGAATCTGCCTGGAAGAATATTATTCCTGTAATTAGTTAGCTAAAACATAAATGTAGATACTCTTCTGAAATAAGGTCCCTCAGCTATCATAAGAAAAGCAAAAAAACAACAAACTTCAAACAGAAAACCAAAGCAGAACTAGTTGTTAATACATAGGATACAGTCAGTAGCACTTTTGTTTGGAAAAGTAGATATATTTAGCAGCCTGGTCATGTCAGAAAATTTCAGGAGAGTCAGATTAGGATCAATAAGGCAGGCATGCTAGACAGATATCAGTGTTCAAGTGGGAAGACTCAAATGTGCCCACTCCAAGCCAATGAGGTAAGAGTAGGCTGTAACTTACAAACCCTTAGTTTCCTGTGACATCAGGTGCGCAAATCTTGGTGGACTCCTAGGCCATATATTCCTATTTACTTTCATTTGAACGGAATAAAATCCACATGCTTCAAAGCCAGCCCATGATGCCAAACAAAGTGTGCTGTGTTAGGACAACTGTCAGATTATATTCAGAAAATCCCTCTCATTTGGGACTGAGAGACTTGTGTTGCCACAGCCTTAGATATCTCCCCTACATATTGAACCTCAGGAGGGTCAGCACTGGGATATGTCATGCTGAGTAAGGTAGACCAACACTCAGAGGACAGGCAGGAGATTCCCAGTTGCAGGGCAGAGTGCCCTGGGCATGCCCACTGGAGAATCATTGGAATCTAGGAAGCTTTGAAACACTGAAGGAAATACCTGGTGAATTTAGATATCTACAAGTTGCTAAGGGTTTATTCTGGTTTTTTGTTTTGTTTTTTCAAAAGCAGATTTGAATGTGTGTATTTCTTTTATTGACACTGTAGGAGTTAGATTTAATATCTGTATCTGAAGTTCAGCTTTATAATTAATTTTATTCACATATTTTAGGGTGTTTTATACAATGTCTTTATTTTTTTATAATCTAAGATCTAAAGATAACTAAAAATTCTCCTAAAATCTTTATGTTTTTTCTAAAAATGAGTTGAAAGCTTTGTTTTAAAAAATGTTTCTTTTCCAGAACTGGTTTGATCAAAAAGCATTTCTGCCCTATCCCTGAAAAGGCACACTACATGGCAGTCACTCATGCAGATGCATATAAACTCAGTAATTTTCGTGTATATTCTTATTTGTTGTTTACCTTTGACAAGTCTGTCTCCTTCCAACTAATTACTAAGAACACTACAGCCATGTCACTCTCTCAAGTTTGTTTTTGATGGTAGAAACAATAGAAAAGATTTGATTATGGCAGTCTGTAGCTCATGATTTAGAAAGGCAATAGCTCAGTGAATTCAAAGTTGAACGAAGGATTTCTATCTCTGGCTGAATACTCACCTTATATGGCTTTAAGTTCTTGAAGGTATAGAACTAAACTACCAACAGATAAGAATAATTCCTGAATTAGGATTGTCCTGTATGAGTGTTTATAATCTTAAATGTTGCAAAGGTATATCTGACAGCAGCCACTCCTGCCTGTGATACCCCTAAAGCACAACACCTCTACTCCACCAGCTACCAGTCCCCTTTCCAGGGCCAAATTGTTATGGCACATTATCTCAATCTTCTAAGTCTTCCATATCTCCATGCTATAATGAAAAATTTTTGGATAGAATAAAACAAAGAGATTTTATTGAGAATAGACAAGAAGTTATTTTATGGCAAAAAGAGGTTTCTGTAATTATAGATTAAAAAAAGATTGGTATTTTATCAAAAGAGGTATCTGAAGCTTTTTTCCCTGAGAAGTCTGTGGAAATAAAAACCCACCATCCTTCTTGGGAATATTTTGTAATATTTTAGAGCATTTTTTTCAGAGCAGAAGTACCTCAGAACAAGCAGTGGTCTTGCAGTTGGAGTAAAGAAAGATGCCATCTGGGTTTCATTTACAGCTGTGCTGCTGACTTGCTTTGACACCCTGAACAAGGCATTTAACATTCCTCTGTCTCAGCTGTAAATGATAATTAATTACAGTTGTATCCAAAAGCTCCAGTCAAGATAAGGCCTAAACACACTGGCTACTGTACAAACAAGGTCTGACATTGTCCCTGCCCTGAAGAATCTAATTTGAAACTGGATGCAGCAAGCAGACCTGACACAAAAATAAAGAAGGGAATAGACAAGAAGAAGGTAATGAAAATAAGATAATGAGGTTACTTAGGGAGTCACCATAAAACTTGAATGTTCCAAAGCATTAATAAATTGATTAATTAATTATAATTAGCTCTCCCAAACTGCACCACAACCTCTCCACCACAGGTTTTGTGTAGATGCCATTGTAGAAAAAAATCCTGAAGTACCTAATGGAGAGTAGAGGTCAAAGACTTTGGGTTAAGTCTGACAAGTTAATCTATACATCAAAATAATACAAAAAGAAATGCAGAGCTGATAAATTGAAATTCAATTGACATCCCTATGGAGACAGGGAAATATACAGCTAACCATGTAGAAGGGGATAACACTTCTCAATAATGTTTTAAATTTAAAAAAAAGATTCCTATGTGCATTTGCTATTTTATGTTGTTTCAAAATCATAATTGAATGGATGTTAGGTTGAACTTCTGTATTTCACTTGTTGAATTATGTGATTTTTGCCTTCCTCAATTAGCTGATAGTAAGTGCATATGTTGAAATAATAAGCAGCAGGTCATCAACAACTTGTGGTTTAGGCTTCTTTTTTCTCATATCACTGCTATCTTTTATCCTTTCTAGTGAAATGAAAACCAAGGACTTTGACACCAGCAAGAATTTGTCTTTCTCTCCCCTATGTCTGTGTTCCACCTTCTGTCTGAACAACATCAGCTATGGGTCAGCTTATACTCTACAGAAATAAGTAAGTTTTCCTTCTGTTACAGTTGCCTATTTCAAATGTGATGGGTTTTCTTTCTGAATTACTCTGACTTGGCTGATTGACTTCCACATTTTTTAATGCATTCTTCTTCCCTTAAACTTCTTCTACCTCTGTCTTAGTTGGTAGTGAGATGAGAAGATTATTTACTTTGCCCAGGCATAGGAAACAGGCTATATAACTTAATTATAATTATGCCTGCATATGGGACTATATAGCAGGCAGATAGGAAGAAGAGAGGAGAAATCCAGGCTTACATCAGTGCTGCCTTGTTGTAGATAACTGAAGCAAAAAGGTGCTGCTTCTGCATGCTGCTGAACTGGGAGAATCAGTGGAGAAAAGGAAAAGGCTCTCTCCACTCATCAGCTACAAAACAGATAAAGGAGAATTTTCCCCTTTTACAGGCATCACTGGACAGCGAGACCTCTGCTTGTCATAGGCAGAGTACAGTGATAGTCAGGAGATATGTAGATAGAACAGCTGACTTAAAAACAAGAATTCTCTTGCCTAAGAATTTATTTTATTTGCATTTGCTTGAGATTTTGAGGCAAAAACAAAAAGAAACCCAAAAATAAAGAGAGTTTTCAAACATACAGATTTGGAGATGGGAAGGTCCTTCAGGAAAACTAAAGCAGTATGCTAATCTCCTTGATTGCAGGCTAGGGGCTGCTATCAATTTGTCTTTGGGAGCTACATCCTGTATACAGTTATTCAGTGACATTTTCAAAATGGAATACATTTTGTTAAAGAAATCTAATTTTTAGTAAAAGCAATTTTTTTTTTCAATTTTTTTTTTCAAAGTGGGTAATAGCTTGTATCACTGTCCACCTAGAGTTGAAGCCAATGGCAAAATTCTGCTTACTCCAAAATGACAAGATAAAAATTTTAGAATCTAGTATTATGCTACCACATGGAAACACAGTTTTGAAATGTCTCAAAGGATCCATAGGGTGAAATTCATTGGCTGAGAATCAGGCCACAAACACACAGAAATGTATTTTTCCGGTATCAGATATTTCTGCTCCCAATCCAAATGTTTTAAATACCAACTTATATCTGCTCTTTTCAACTTCCTGCTCTGGCTATTATTATTTCTCTGAGTGTGTTTCCAGTTACATGGGGGACAAATGGAGCTTGCAATTTTGGGAAATCATTTAGTTATATAAAAAATACTTTTGCTGGTTTGCCTGAAATATGCAAGATAGGATAAGAAATCTTTTGATGCTCCAATGTACTGCCATTAATGGAAAGTAGTTAAAAAATATAAAAGTGATACAAAATACAACAAACTACTTCAGTAGCAAAGAAACATTTATTCCTTACATTTTGCACAGTTTTGCCATATTGGTGACTTTAATTAGTGCAGAATCCTAGACTCTGCTCATTGGTTTACTGAATTCTATAAAAAGAAGTTTTTTTAACTTTCTAAACTAAGGAAAGCAGGGTAAAGCCAATTAAAATTTAATTACAATATAATTAATCATCCAGGCTCACTGTGTCAATGTTGCCCAGGTGCTGACTGATGCTGTCCTTCCTGAGCACTCCTGCCCTCCACACTGGGGGTTTTCCCCTCCAACAGTATGTGATGTCTCCCACATACCTTTTTCAGTTCCCCCAATATTTTCAGCACCTAGCTCAGAATGACAACTTAAGGAAGAAAAAAACCAAAAAAAAACCCAAAAAAAAGCCCAACCCAAATTTCCTAATTTCTTTCTTATTTTTTGGGTACTTTCCTCAGGCATACTTTAATTTAGACTTCTTATTGCCTTTTAAATTTGACAGAATATACCCATAAAATTTGTTAGTAATTGTTTCATTTCCCGGCTTGGCATGTGTAGTTAACCTTGAAAGACTGATTGGACATTGCCTGCACTGAACCCAACCTTTGCTGGTACCACAAAGGTCACAGAACCACTCTCATTGAATCTGTGCCTTTAAATACAGAAGGTTCTCTACATATTGGAATTGCAATGCTTTTACTTCCCACTAATTCATCATTAAAAGACGTTAACTTGTCACTCACTGCAAGGCTCTAACTTAAATTCTCTCTGGCATGAAGTTCTCTGTATCTGGCACTGAGAAATCTGAAAATTTTTTTGGGCTAACACAGTGTTTGTAAAACACAGGCTCATTGAGTGTTTAATTGGAACAATTTATGGAGAAGAAAGGTGTCTTTGGTTACATTTCAGTTTCACAATACCATCAGTAGTAGTATTCTACAGTCACATTATGAGAACATCCCAAGTCTCCACCTACAACGACAATCTTTATTTTTCTAAATGTTGCACAAAGAGAGAATTCTTTATTCAAAAACTATTTGGTCTACCATGATTGCATAATAAGTACTTATGAATATTAAAATAATACAACTCGCATCCTGAGACACAGTACTGCACACAACAAATTTTGGACTTGGAAAAATAATAGAATTGAATTAAGGCATCATGAGAGCTAGACATCTGTTTTTGACAATGTTCATATTATTTTGGAAGATAAAACTCATTGCTATGAAACTTAATGAATGAACATAATTTTTTTCATTCATATTGCTTATATGTTGCATATATTGAAAAACTTTTGATGTTTTGCAGTTTAGATTTGCTGAGTGCTATGATACATACAGAAAGAGATATAAATCTTAATCTGGACAATTTAACAATTGAGCATATATGAGCAATGACTACAGACATAGCTCAGAAATATTTGGGGCAGTAGTAACTGGTAACTTTTGCAGGCAAAAAACTGTTTTGAGTAGGGGCTTCACATCCACACATACGCAATTAAAAAACCAAGATTAGGCTGACAATTAAATCAAATATTTAAAATCATTGAGATATCCAAACCAATGCTACCAGGAAATTCTGTTCTAGCTCTTTACATATACAAATTTTAATACAGTCTAATTGTCAGTAAATTTATTTCTTCTGCTTAAATTTTCACTGGATTATGAAGATAACATCTTCCATATCATGGCCTAGATTTTGGCCACCAGGCTGAGAAGTAGCAGACATGAGCTATTATCCATAAGGCAGATGGCTCTCTAGAGGAGGAAACAATGTACATTTGTTCTGTGGTTTGCAGCTGCTCAGAAGATAGCAATGAGGTGCTGAAATTTCTGCCCCGCAAGGGGAATGTTGATCTAAGTCTAAGACAGCACTTGAAGACAGCTTAGTCAAACACATATAACTGGCAGATGTTTTTGAAATGTAGCATAAAGTGGTTTACATTTCTTTCTATCATAAAAAAATGTAGGAGCTGCCCCAAAATCTAAGACTTTTTGTGACATCCCACTTATCTGGTTTGTCAAATCAGAGTGCTGGTCACTGCCTTCTTATAAGTGGAAACACTCATGTATAGTAAGGTTATTGTTATAAAAATATATTAGTAGCACTTGGTGGGCTAGACAAGAAGGAATTTTTTCTTTTCCTGCTACAGATCAATGCACAAAAAAAGCCTGCAAAAAATTAATGGAATGTGGAATATACCCTTGCAATCACTAGTGATTAGCACAAAAATAAAAATAATACATGTCATATTCTGTGTCAGAGAAGTGCTGGGATATTTTTAAAGTTAAAATTTTGAAAGTGCATTGATTATACACCACAGATAGAGGTGGTAATACTGCCTGAGATCAGTATCACGACCACTCTTTTTCAAACCTGAAAGGGATCATGACATAACAGAAGTCAAGACTGCCAAAACCAAGAGTATTTGCTATGGTGCAGATATTCTCAGTAATGGCAATACCTTTTAGGAGAGTGTTAGAAATTTGCTGTGGGACTCACCTGTCCAGGTGTTGCTGTCACCAGCACAGATCAACCAAATCATCTGCAATGAAATCAATGGAAATTGAAGTTCTCCCAGAGAACGGCTGTTCTGCTCTCCTACATTAGGTGTATGTAATAGGACAATGGACTACAGCATAGCAGTACTGTTTCTTTTCTCTGATGGTGAATGGGTGTGTAAGTTGTTAGTTCAGATTCAGAGAAACTATGGATAGGTGTTTCAGGGCATCTGAAACGCCCACGTGGAGGTAGCAGGAGTGGTACAACTTTGATAGGAGTGCTATGGGTTCTGGAGGGGCAGCAGGAAGCTGCTCCTTTAAAAAATCAGAGGAATTCTTAAATTGCCATTAAAACAGGTTGTAGCTGACAGTGACTTGGGAGTCAAATCACTCAGCTAAAGGAGAGTCTTATCCATCATATTTGCCACCCATGCAAAGACTAGAGGCTGTATCCTCATTACTGCCACTGGGTCATTTGCAAGAATAACTTCTTTATCTACAGGCTTACATTTTGTCTACTTAGCCTTTCTATAAGATATATAATTTAGTCTATGGAGCTTTAGCATAGGTCTCTAGCAACTGAAAAGCATTTTGGGCTGCTAGACTGGTGGAAAACGCAAATGACCATCCTTTATTTTGTACTGTCTCTGAGTCTGTGCTCAATTGAGCACTTGTTTCACAAAAATGAGCAGGGCACTTTATGTCAGAAAAACAAAAATTATGCAATATCAGGCACAAATGTCTACAACTGCCAAAATGAATCTGCAGGGAAATGTAAACACAGAAGCCATTAAAGACTAGTCAAGGTACTTTTTAAATCTCTAAACAATAACACTGAGCAGATCAGTAACAAAGCCCTTCATAATTTGCAGTCACTGCAGAAACAAAGAACTTCTATTACATTTATTATCAGATAGCAACATTCCTGTATTGAAATCCAAATACAACAAAAAGCCTCCCTGCCCTGTGCAGTTATTTTGCTCATGAATAGGGACTCTGTTTAAGATCAGAAGGGTAAATACACCTAGAAGGACACTATGTTTCTCAAAGTTAACTAGGAAACTGTTGACTCAGACTTTGCTGATGAACATCTCATGGCTTCAGGCTCCAAGATTCTTCATTTACTGTTTTATTTTTTCTTCAGTAGAGTTCATTTAATATGTAATATATCCAAAGGGTTAGAGTGTCGTCAAGTATGACAGCACACGTGTAATAAATAATTCAGTATACCTGCTACCTTTAGCAAATTTTTTTTTGCTTGGAAAGAAAAATGCGTGAGTCCATTTCCTTAGGTTGGATATTTTAAATAGATATAGGTGGTAATCTCAGTTATGCATTGGAGAACAATCCACTATTGCAACAAAATTACAGCCTTTTAAAATAAGCTTTGGAATTCTATTTGAAAATCAATACATGAATACACTAAATTGCAAATGAAACAATTTATACATATGAAACAAAATATATCAACAAACCAGATTTCTAGATTTACATGAAAATAAATTAATTGATATGTATTCACACATATATGAAAAATACCTAGTAAAATTATTCAATGTAGTAAGGCAACATGGAGATCAGATTTCCAGGCCATCAAAGCTAATTTATTTGGGGATTTTATTTTTTCTTCTTTATTGTTGAGGAACACTGCAGAGCAATCCCTTCATAATCACAGAAGATGGGTCTGAAGTACAGGGAGATTAACAAAGAGATTTGTGTAGATTCCAGCTATCTCTGTCTTTGAGGCACTGAAACTGCAGTGAGGTTCATGCACAGAAATTCCTGTGCTGTACAGACCCTGCAATTCTCCTTCCAGGGAGAGACAACTAGACTGGAAAAGTATGGGTCAGAATGGCTCATTGCTGGATATGAGCCAGTTAGGGCGGGATGCAGGATGACCACAGTCAGGTAAATTCTGACAGCCTGCATCTGGCATGAAGCCAGAAACCAGCTCAACCTTGCACATCCTCCTGTGGGCCTCCAGTCCAAATCCATCTTACCTCAGGCACTCCCATATGTGTCTCCATGTCATGATGAAGCAATATTGCTCAGAATCACACCTGGAAAATTGATCAGCTCTTTTGGTTTTTCAGTTTTGATCTGAATAATCAGCTAGTGTAAATGAATACTTCTCCAATTTATCCTGACTCAGGATCCTGTGGCTTTGCAAAATCTTAATGCCATTAGTATGAGCTACATTTGGGGGTAAGGCTGTAAAATAAGGACATTAATTTACTGCTGATGTTTTCTTTGAAAAATCACAGTCTACCACTTCCTTGTGAAGGGAAGTGGAGGGACAGACACCGGTCTCTTCTCTTTGGTGACCAGTGGCAGGACCCAAGGGAAAGGCATGAAGTTGTGTCCAGGGGAGCTCATGTTGATATTTCAGAAATGTTCTTCACCCAGTGTCTGTTTGAGCACTGGAACAGGCTCCCCCAGGGAAGTGGACACAGCATCAAGCCTGACAGAGCTCTAGAAGCATTTGTACAACACTCTCAAGGACATGGTGTGACCCTTGGGGATGTCCTGTGCAGGCAAGAGTTGGACTCAATGATCCTTGGGGGTCCCTTCCAGCTCAACTAATTCTGTTATTCAGTATACTCTGGTTTTAATTTTTAAAATAATACTTTCATATGGCAGTTACAGTACATTTTTTCTTATATTAAAGATTAGATTAATAAATGACTAAATGTCTTACTGTATTGTCAAATAATAAGCACATGACCGTTCTTTGCAATCATTGAAACAAATGATAAAATTACCAAATTTGGATAGAATGTTTCCCTGATTTACCTTCTCCAATATATCTTAGCTAACGCTTTTGCACTCTTTCAAAAAGGGGGAAATAAAAACCGGAAAAAAATAAACAATGTTTTTATGCTTAAAAAACCCCTGATGTGTTGGGTTGTGTTTCTACTTCTCAAAATCTCAAGCTTTTACAAATTCAAAGTCCTCAAGTCTTGCCATTAATGGCATAAATTAAAACCATAACTACCAAAAAATTAATATTTGGGCCAAGACTATAAAGACATTAAACAGGAAAAAGTACCAAAAGGCTGAACTAAGACTGTGACCTTTCCTCTGATTTTTTCATTAAAGATTTATTGGATATAAAGTTCCTAAACTTCTTTCACCTCTTGTGAAAAAGTGAGATACATTCCATTATTTGAGAGAACTATCCTAGGTGCCCATTCTTGCAGGGAGATGCTGTCAATTCATGTGCACACAGGTCAATTGATCCTCCTGATGGCATTGGGGTGCTCATACATGGGGCATCTATGTTGCCTTAGAAGAAGTTTACTAAAATTATAAAGCATGGTGGAAAATACAAGTGTATTTAAAATATGCAAATATACAATACATGCACACTAATATCCTTAATATTATATTATCCAAATATTATTTAACACAAGTAATAGCCCCATGACTTACACATGAAAGCCAGAACAAAAAGCATTAACTTCTTTGAGGAAATATTTCTCACCATAAGGTAACATGCATCTACACATTTTAGGGGAACTTTGCCCCCTGAAGTTTTATAAAGTTAATAAAAAATAAGGGATACTCTTTTGTCTGCAAATAGAAAACTATCTAAATGCATATTTCAGATTATATATTATTGTTTGATACTGGGGGTTTTCTGCATAATTTTGACATTTTGTATTGTCACATTTTTACTCTGACATTCAAGTAGCAGCACTCAGTAGAGTGGGATTCTGAGGTCAATGCTATGTGTGAAGCCTGGCAGATGGTGCTTCACTTAAGTGGTTGGTTGACAAACACTCCCTAGCACGTCATCCACAATTCTCATGAAATTTACCTATATTTCAAGGCCAAAATCTGGAACAACATTTGTCAATCTATCTATTTCACTTTTTATAGTATGCTCATTTCCATAATATGTCCCCACATATTATTACTAAAGATAAATTCCAGACATGGATGATGAATGATAAAGAAGAAAATGGTCTTGATTCATCAGCTTTTCCCTTGCATAATGGGGAATGAGAGTCAGCTTTAAAGTAACAAGAAGAGTGGATCAAAACTTTTCAGTTCCTCTGACCTTCATTTCTGTTTTTGTCTTTCCTTGCTTCTTCATCTTCCCCCACTTCCTTTTCAAATTATATACACTCTTAGTCCACAAGTTTCTATCACTCAGTCTACAATTGCTCCCTGGCAGACATTTTCTTTTCCTTACATATTCATTCTTTCCACCAAAAACCAACTAACTGTTCGGAGCCAAAAGCTGCCAGTCCAGGCCATCTGAATCTACCCTCATCCCATCTCGTTTCTTTACACATATGTATCCAGCCGTTATCTGACACATCCCCCTCAGAGTGCAAATGTAGTCTATCCTTCCATGTAGAAGCTCTCTGCACCTCTGCTGAAACCTTTCCTTTAGCCCTTTTCTCCCACAGCCATCACTATCATTCCAATCCATCAGAATGGTTTCTGTTAGGCTTTACCAAATCCTTGTGTACAAAATTCCTAGTCTAACCTAGCCTAAAGGTTATGCTGGGGTCATCACCATAACATTCAACCACTTTGAAGAGAACTAAAATGAGAGTTAAGTTTGTCACATTGGTTTGCCAAATGAAATGACTGCATACTGTACAGTTCTGGTACATACTGTACTGTACAGCTTGTTCTGGTAAACTTTCTTCTTTTAGGAATATATTTCTGCTGGATCTGGAGGAGTAGAGGAAGCAAAACCAGAATATGTATAGCTATAATTCCACAAATTCACAGAACTCTGTGATTTGTTCCCCCTGTTTGCAAGCTTGCATTGCTGTGAAACCCTGTTGATAATCCACCCGATAGCAGCTCATAGCAGCTGTTACATTAGGAATTGAAACTCTGCTGATTATTTTCAGCATACACTGTCACATTACAGCAGCTTTCAAAGAGCAGGACCCTGGTTCTCCCTGCATTTGTTTCTCAAGGACATTTCTAAGCACAGTTCTTTTCCCTTTCCTGTGGTAACTGGCCAATGTGTTTTCATCCCAGTCTTCCTCTTGTCTGATTTAGAAGTTCCTTATGAAGTGTGCAACACACCAGTTGGGAAAATTGCTGTCCCTGAAAAGACTTGTTCTGGAAAAGAAACAAGAGACTACCTGGATGGAATAAACAACAGAAAGAATCTGGAAGAAGGTACATGTCAAAGGCAGTAATGGTTTCTTTGATGGATTTTATTCTTTTCATTTTATGCTCTGAAGTTTTGAGGTATTTGGATATTTTTTTTCTCAGTGCATATGTGCTCAGGTGGTAGATGCTGTGTGGCTTGCATTACTTGCGTCATGCTCTTCTACATGCAGGATATGGCTCTGTGACTCATGATTCTTGTCATGTCATACATTCCTGTTCAGATAGGAAGAGAAGAAAAATACACTATTTAATTTTTTATTTTTATCATTCAACCTTACCTCACTATAGATTTTGACTTGGAATCTCTTTCCAACATGGTGTTCTCCTATTCCTGTGTGACATTCTAGTCCATGATAGGTGATTGGGGAGTTTTTCAACTCATGAAGACTGAAAAATAGTGACCAGATTCAGAAAAGGCAGAATGGTATCAGATAGATTGATAGAATCTCAATGATAGAACTTCTACCTTCCAGATAGCAAATGTTCCACTCCCACCTCAAAAAAAAAAAGACAAAAAAGTTTTTTGTATTATTGCTTAACTGCCTATTTTTAATATTGCATCCCTAAGATATTCAAGATACTCAAGATGCTCTATGTATCACGTTAACCTTATCTGAAAACCTGATATATTCATTTGACAGTGTCAAGTCTATGTTAAGCTATATGCCACAGCTAGATACCACTAGGCTATTTGTGATGCTGTTTCTGGGTATAAGTGGAGATTTGTCCACTCTTGTTTAACAACTCCTGCCTTTTTTTTTGTCTCAGAACATTTTGTATCCTGAGCAGTTTCTGGTAATTATTAATTTTAGTGAATTTTCATTTGGCTGATATCACACATTTGTGTGTCTCCAGTGAAGTGCAATATTTCTATATCCTTTCCAGATACTGACCAGGTTATGAACAGGGAGTGAAAGGACTGTAATGGTTTCTGAAATACTGTATGTTTCCATTTTCTAATATAGCACCATGATATTGTTATTTGTAATTGTGGCAGAGAACTGATTAAATAAATTATACCTTACACCTTAGAAATACAGCTGAGAACTTTAAGTTCATATCCTAGCCTTAAAATTTGTCAAAGTAATTTGAGGTCATTACGGAGATAAAAATTCAAATCAATGTGAACAAAAAAGTAAGATACTAAGTATAAAATTGGGTTATTCAGTTAAAGTTTTCAGATACTTTTGATATACTTGTGCATTCTACATGGTTATTTAGACCACAGTGGAACCAAAGGGCTTGTTATTCCAGAATTCATATACATGTCCCACAAGCACATTCAACAGTATAATATTTACATTTAAAACAGACTAAGAAAGTTCACAAGTTTGCAACTGTCCCAAATTTTACAGTTTTTTCTGCTAGCAACTTTTGCTAAAGTCATTTAAAGTTAAAATGTAAATTTCAAGCTAAATTCCCTGGTCCCTTAATTCTCCCTAGACAGATAGACAACATTCACATGTAAGAAATTAATTCTACTCTGAAGTATTCTATTGCTATAGAAAGAATATTGCAGAAAGTAGATTTGTATATATCAAAATGGGAGAAATGTTAAGCTCAACCACAGCAAGCAGGCATATTACACACTTGTACTCTCATACAAGTATCTGTATAAAGATAACCCAAAGTTGAAAAACGTCAACTGAAGCTGCATATTCAGATTTGAAGCTTTTAAAATAAAAAAGTTATCAGTAAAAAAGATAGTGACAACATCAATTTTCTTTACATTTTTTCTATCACCCCAATCTTTAATTTTTAACTGAGAACACTGTAATTAGAATGGTCTGCAGTGAAAAAGAATCCACCTAAATAATAGACGTTATTATGGGAGGTTTTCAGTTTTTCCTTTTGATACTTAGATACAACTTCTGCAGATGCCTGAGATAAATAGCAAAATCTTGCTTCTCTTTCCCTTTTCTTCCTTCTCCCTGGATACAAAATGCCTTTCTGTGTGTTCTTTTTGGGTTTCGGTTCCACAGAGACTTTCTGTTGTGCCATGAACCAAACAGTAGAAGGAAATATGTGAAGAATGAAGAAAAGAAAGCCAAGGAGAGAGGGAGAATAATTCAAGGATAGTAAAATCCTATATTATATTACACTGGAATAGGCTTCCTAGTGAGGTGATGGATGTCCCAAGCCCATCAGCATTTAAGAGGCATTTAGACAACGAACTTGGTAATATGCTTTAACTTTATGTCATCCCTGAAGTGGCCAGGCAGTTGAACTAGATGACCATTGTAGGTCCCTTCTAACTGAAAATATTCTACTCTGTGTTGAACAGAAGGGTTATTTATATCGCTCACAGATAAAATATTTCTCTTATAAACTTGGTTTAAGTGCAAGACTCTCTAAGTCCCAGAGAGATTTCTATCTTAAAAGCTAGCTAAAACTTAAAAGCTAGTTAGTCCTCATCCTAGACTTTCTAAGCATTGCCACTGCCCTTGAAGGAGCAGGATCTGCTCTGCAGGGCCACAGACTGTCCAAGCAGCCACTTTGTGAAAAGTGGTAAAAAAGACACTGCAAAAGCTCAGTTGCATTTTCTGAGAAAGTTTGCATTTTGTTCATAGAGCAGTGAATTTGCTAGGCAGAGTTTTAATGAAGGTCAAGGAAAGGGCCTAGAAACAGGGTTTATGAAAGTGTTGTAAGATTCATTATTGTCATTGTGTGGAAAAGGATAATTTTCCTAAGAGAAATGGTGACATATACATAATAAAGTCCCTGTCCCTGTCATGACAGCTCAAGAGCATGCCATCGTTACCACCTATGTCACACTGCAGGTGTGCCTGCCATATGGGTGACAGCCGCTGACTTCTCTGATCAACACATAATTATCTCTGAATAAAAATGCACATCGGAGTAGCTGGACATAATGGATTGAGGACCCAGGGCAAAATGCTCTTTGCTGCATCCCGCAGCACCACCTGGGGGTGGGAGGGGGCTGAGGGGAGCCACAGGAGCTGGGGCAACCTTGAGAAACCCGCAGCGGCCGGGCCACCCCGAGGTTAGCGTGTTTATCCTTCCTGTCTTCTCTTGGATGGGGGAGGTCACTTGGTTAATGGCAGGATGCCCCTGATAGAAAAGGTCCTCCTGGTCAGGGCTATTCTCCACTATCTAACCATACATCTCTCTCACAGCATCTGGATAGTTTCCATTTGCAGAGTCCCCTTCCCCCATAAGATAATAAATATCATATCACAAGGATGGCAGTGCTCCTTCATGGAACACTGACTGTTTATTAGAGGCAAAAAGTTTAAGAGAAATGCTAACAATGTTCATTAATGGCCTGCATCCAGGTTTAATGAGGCATGTCAATATGCGAACTGGGCAACATCAGTGGCATAATAGTGGTGGTAAATGGGAGTAATTGTATCCAATTGTACGGCACAGCTTCCAGGAATGAGCCCGAACTGCCAACTGACAATGACAGAGCAATTATGGGAAGGCAAGCGAGCTGTGTCAAATTAGCACTTGGTGAGAACTCATTTTTCAGAGATGTGCTTGCTCTACAACACCACAAGTGATAGCTACTTTATTGTGAGTGATAGGAAGACCAGCACTTAGACTGATGTTCTGATTTGTCAATAGCTGTATTTGAAAGCTTAGTGTCACAAATATATAGAGATATTCAGGGAGAGAGGCACACTGCTCATGATCCGAAGGATAAGAACGTCGCTGAGAAGGTCATCTGTCAGTGTGAGCTGTCAAAGAGAGATCACACTCTATGAAAAGGGAACATTCAGCCGACTTAAGTAATTACCTTTGACTGAGATTTGAAGATGTCTTCTTTTGTTGGCCTACATTGACTGCATAATTTATAATTTACTGCAATCAGTGAAAGGCCAGGAATTGTAACTAAGAAAATCCTTATTTTATTTCTCATAATTACATTTCTTCTTTTCTCCTTTAGTGCCTCAGAATGTAAAAGTAGGATATTGATGAAATATTTTTCAGCAACTCACTCAAATCACCTTTATCTTTTAAGATATCATACCCAAACTGGGAAGTTTGGGTTTTTTCTTTGATTTTGGGGGGCCTTTGTTTGCAGATGTGAGTCATACCCTATGCCATCTTGGAAAGTACACTACATTCCTTATGTGGGTTTACATGTTTTGTAGGATTATCAATTGGAAAGGATAAAGGAATAATTCATTTTTTTTCCTTCTAGTGCAGAATAAGGGAAAAAAAATTATTTGGAGTACTAAGCAATGAAATTGTAATCCACATCCTATTCAGAGATACAGATCAGTTTGATACAGTTTTCAGGACTGCAGAAAGATAAGTATTGTAGCAAATATTTTAGGAACTTTGTGGATTAATAGAATTTTCATTGCTTGGTGTCTTTTTTAAACAGTAATGTCACTGGATCAATGTTTGAAAAGTAATTTTTTAGCCTTTAATAATCTTAAAAACAAAAGATAATATATGACCAATTATGCTCTGGGGTATAACAAGTATTACAGTTTTGGTTTTTATCTTAATAGGAAAAAATATCTACTTACATTTTATTAACTAAAAATATAGCATGAATTGTTATCAATGTAGCTTTTGAATTTTTTATTTTCCCAGGAAAAAAGTAATTTTTGGAAACCTTTACTTGAGTTTCTTTAATCTATTTGCCATGGTGGGATGTTTGGTGTCTCCAACTTTCCAATTCAGACAGGGAAATCTTAATTGGGAAGGGCTGAATGATTAATGAATTGCAACAAAAAGAGACCAGGGATTAGCATGCCTTCTGGCCAAAAACTGTTGTTTAATTCCAGGTGTATTGATTAGCTGTATAGTTATTGACAAAAGAATTAATTTAAGTACTTTAAGTCAATGTTTCTTTAGTTGAAAACTTTACCTTTAGACACAAGGAAATGCCAGTACAAAACTAGTCAATTAATATACTATCAAAGTAAAGTCAGAGGAGAAAAGGCTTTAAGCCTTCACATTTTAAATTTTAGGTAGGACTTTTTTATGTCATGTTAATTTTCTAAGATTCATCAAGGAGCCATATTTAAAATTCGTAATTGTGGGTTTAGTGATGTTTGCTAATTATTTTATGTTTCCTCTGAACTTTAAGATTCTTCTAAAACATACTTTGTTTTCTTCAGTTTGAATTTCAGTACCTGACATTATTTTAAATTATATGCCTTGCTGATTCTGAAACACATTTTTAATCATTATTTTTTTATGTTTCAGAATTCTTTAGGCCATTCAATTTCCCCTATTGTTGAAAGCTGTTTAATTCACAATGCCTTGAGTACAGGCCCGTCATCTATTCTATAGTGACTATACCACTTAATAATGGAATAGTGCATCAAAGTGCCACTTAGGTCTCAAATTGTTATGTATGACTGTCAAAGCGGTGAAAAAAGCAAAAAGAGAAAAAAAAAAGGAAAAAAAAAGAGAGAAAAAACCCCCTTGATTTGTCTTTACTACTGGAACGTGAATTTGTCAGCCAGGTTTTGAAATCACAACAGCATTGCTTGCATCCCCAGCGAGATGTCGAAAACTTGACAGGTACATATTTTTTCAACTACAAGCACTTCTATAATGAAAACTAAATACACAAATCTTATTTTTTTTTTTTTGCTCTTGACAGATAGTTGTTGCCAATGGGATTTAATGTTCAGGTTTGAGTTGTCAAGAGAAATAACCAATAAGCAATCCAAGTAGTCAGTATACAGATATTCAAAAGCAGAATGCCTGGCTTATGTGATATACTGGGAAGATTTGAGTGTATAATTAACTAACTGAGGAACCAAGGACACTTAATCTTCCCTCTAATGGCAAGTTCAACCCATCACTGCCTCTCTCTGGGGGACAAACTGTAGCTTGTTTTCTGGTCACCAGGGCCTTTGGTTGTCATTTTGCTCTTTCTTATTCATCATATCCTTGAGTTCTGGCACTGTTTCTTTCATCACTACTCAGACACAGTAAGAATTAACAAGATAAACTATGGATCATTTCTGAAACTCTATTCATCATCCTATGTATTTTTAAACTGTGACTGTTTATCAGCCTGCCAACACTGTCACAAAATTGCTTGCTTTTCTTTCAGAGGACTGTGCCTTTGTACATTTGTTGCCTGCATAAGCACAGGTTTACAATGTGTACACTGGAAACCATCAATAATATCTTAAAAAATGCTCTAAGATCACTCATTTACCTCCAGGCTGTTCACTCATTTATATGACACTGCATGTGTGTGCATGTGTGTGCAGTATTTATGTGTAGGGAAGCAAAGAAGCAGACTGGTGCTGAGGGGAATGGAGTGTGGAGGAGGCCAAATATCTTTTGCATTGAGCAGCTCCCCCTCCCAAACCCCCATTTGAGCTCTCAGCAGTCAGTAGGAGTGAGCCCAGAGTGGCAGAATTGCCAACAGAGAAATGCTGCTGAATTCCAGCTTTGCATTAGAGGTGACCAGATAGCTCCAGGTGTGAAAGCCCTCTTGAACACTCCCGTGCAATCAAGTGGACCCTCCACCTCCCCCCCACCCCCTGCAAAAAAAGTCCATTTGCTTAAGAACCTCTCTGCTCAACAAAAGACAATGAAAATGACTGCTGGGAAGAATTAAAAAAAAAAAAAAGTTAAAATCTAATAAAAAATCAAATAAAATAAAGGAGCTTTTAAGATGCAGGATATCCAAATGAAGAATGTAGCACAATAAGAGAGCAGTATGCCTGGTGCTTTCTGGACACATGCCAGGCTTGCAGATCAGGAATCATGGAATCATGGGCATCCAGCTGCTCTCCCTGGGCTGCTGATCTCTGCATGCCCAGCTATGGGGCATGGCACACAGCTGATCCAGAAGCCTCAGACTACATGTATGTCCTAATGTACCTCTCATGCATATTCACACTGCCAGGAGTGCAGAAGTGATTTTGTAAACCTGTCAGAACAATTATTCTGGTTACCAAAGTACTGACTGTTTGCCCAGCAAAATTTGTTGCTTGGTGTGAAGACGTTTTACAGGAAAACAGAAGAGGTCTCCAAGGAAAAAACCAGAACATGAGGTACATAGATAAACCCAGGACTTAAACTATGCATTGTGAGCAAGGAGAGTCAAAGTAAGGCTGACACAACTTTACTTATTCTTCTTAAACCACTACTGTCACTTGTGTACTGGAAATCTGTCTTAGGTCATGGATCATTGACCCTGTGGACCAAAATGTTTGAGGTCACTGGTATCAGAGTAGCTGGTGTGCTTATGTGTTATGGGCCTGTTCCTGAAAGGTGC
The DNA here is from genome assembly GCF_028551555.1 of Melozone crissalis. Classification (NCBI taxonomy): domain Eukaryota; kingdom Metazoa; phylum Chordata; class Aves; order Passeriformes; family Passerellidae; genus Melozone; species Melozone crissalis. Next base: position 17,214,124 of record NW_026535782.1, on the reverse strand, counting down.
TGCCAGCCAGAGCACAGGCAGCTCAGCAGCTCACAGGATTGGACCTCTGCTCTCTGTAGAAAGGAGCTTTACCATTTTGCTTGGAGAATATTGCAGTTTTGTAGGAAATCTGCTTACTGAATTGGAAAGTTGTGCCCTTCTTCAACTAAAAATATTAAATTTTGAATGACCATTTTAATATAAACTGTAATTTGTACACAAATATTTTGGTTTAAAAAATAAGTTATTGAGCCCTCATGAACAGAAGAGAGCAGAAATGTACTTGGGACCACTCATTTTGAGAGTTCTTTTTGATATACACATTTATAACATTAAAACATCCATTTTCCTCAGTTTGAAGAAATTAGAAAAAAGTTCATTAGCCCTTTCCAAACGGCTGAAAGAGGATTATGATATAATTACCAACAGACCCTTAAGACACTGGTAGAATAACTGACGTTACTATTCTAATGCTAGAAAATTTACTCTAGGTTGTTTTGAATCAAAATATGCATACTTGTCTGTTTAATGCAGGTACTTTTAAACATTAATTGTACCTGATAAAAAGCTCACACCCTGACTGATATACATGTTAGAGGTGCTGTTGTTATCTGCAAGTCTGGATGTCTCAAGGTTATATTACTGGGTTAATAGGATGAGACTCATGGTTTAACACTCAGGCTTCTGACACACAGCCATAAAGATGCTGAATGAAATACAACTGGCTGTCTCTTCCTAGGAAGCAGTCTACAGGCCTCTGGTGATTGTTTCAGAAGTTAGAGAATATTAAAGGTCCTACATTTCAAAGTGCCTCATTTGTAAAAAGGCTTATAAGTGAAATAGCATGGAAAAGACACCCACATGAAGAAAATCTATGTTTAAATATTTATCTGATAGTTTTTATTTTTAAAAACATAATATTTTGTACAAGAGCAAAAAGATAAGAGAATTATTTTCATGAAACAACTGATCTGTATCTAATCTGTATCTAATCTGCAGAGACATATTAATATCAAAAATAGACTTTCTGAAAAATAAGGCATAGCAAAGATTTCATAATATATTTGATTAATCAAAACCCAAACGGAAAGTTCTGATCTTCCCAGATGCTGATGGCTTACAATTTGCTTCAGGGCATTAAAAACCATGAAACACCAAATGCTTGCATATTTTTATAATACAGCAAGCTCTCAAATATTTCTGTAAAAAGATCCATCATTGATATCTTACTGCTTCTTTTCCTGAGCTGTGTTGTATGGACCTAGGATTGTGGATTAATTCCTGAAAAAAATACTTCCTTTTTTATAATTCTTTTTAGTCTGCCAGGCCAACATGCCTGATACAGAAGAAAGAGCAGGTGATGGGGTTTTTTTTAGCAACTGAAAATAAGGGGCAGGAGCAAGGATCCTCAGCCCTGATGGCTAAATGGTTAGCCAGAAAAAGGGTACAAATAGTTTTATTGTGTTCTCCTTCAGTCCTGGATCCATTTTAGTCCAGCCTATTTTGCTGGACTAAACCACATTTGAGAATAATTTTAATTTATATTAAAGACTGTCCACAGACTACAGGCTGTTCTCGGAGCAGCACTGTAAGTGAGCACAAAAAAAATAGAAATTACTAGAGAAGAGTGGATCTATTTCAACTAGAGGCTTTATTTTTTGCATCACAAAATGCATAAAAACAGAAAATCATAGATGTAACGATACGAGTAAATGTTTATTTTGCTCAGTCAGAGGATAAGTATTTTGTCAGTAGGTGCAATAACATGAGATACTCAGCATCTGCAGAGTGCTCTCTGGAAGCACTCACACCTTGCAGATGTTTTGTTATCATTCTTTGCCACCTCTGCGTACTGAGTGGGGGCGAATATTTCAGTGTCATACCCACGTATCAGTGGCAACATTTTGGAGGAAATGCAGGGAGGGGCAAAGGAAGTGGGCTGTGAGCTAACCTAGAGAGGGAAAATCAGTCCATCATTCCACCATTTAATGCCAGTAATGAAAGAAACCATCTGAGGGTCCATTTTGTACCACAGCATCAGGAGAAAAATAAATAGAGGAATGTAGAAAATTAAAACTCCTCCTGTTATTTAGCTTCTTGTTTAGATATGGATGTTGTACATGGTAACAAGGTATAGCTGCTACTCCCTGTTAATAATCTAAAGTATTGAGTCATCTCTTTCTTAAAATTAGCAAGGAATTCATGTTTTATACTAAAACATGATGTATTTCGATGCTTCTCAAGAGGGGAAAGTTGCCTTAGGTCTCAAGTTAACATCACAAGTATTTTGAACACACTGCCACTATTGCCCTTTATTTATATATTATTCATTTATATGCACCCCAGAATTAGGCTTTGTAAATATTTAGCTACCTGCATTAGTTTCCAACCCCTAAAAAACGACAGAAAGGAAAGTTGGAATAAAAAATTGAGAAGCTCAAGGAGGAGCTAAAGTTTTACAGGCTAACTTGTTTAAAAGGCATCAGAAATGGTCCAGAGCTTTGCCAACATCAGTGACATTGTAAACTATAGTATATTAAAAAAGTTACAATACACACTGGATATAGAAAACAATGTCACGGGTTACATTTTAGCTAAATGCTTTATTCAAACGTGGCCAAATTTAAACAAGGCTGATTTATTCCCTTTTGTAAGCCCCTACAGAGTCTGTTAGGCAAAATTTTGTTTCCCATGTTTTTAACTTTTATTCATTGTTGCTCACATGAGTGTCTTTGTCTTGTTAACCCTTTCCTATGTTTTTATTTTAGACACCAAATAAAACCATTAGCATTTTTCAAGTCATGAGAAACAAGAGCAAGAGGGGCAGGATATGCACATCTGATCTTGAAAACAGGGCTGGCGTCTGCCGTGCCACACTCTAAGCTAGCAGTATTGAAGGAGGCTTAGACTGATAAAAATATCCAAAAAACAAGGTGCATTCCCCAGGCCTCTCATCTGCTGGCATCTTTCAGTTCCTCTCCCCACCTTTCTGTCCCTATTGAACCCCATCTGACTTCATCCATAGCTGAAGAATATGACCTTGGTCTCAGGTTACCCTAAATGAAGTAAATAAGTGCAAGCCCAGTCCCTATGGTTTATTAGTAAATCTGTAATTAATCATTACGTGCCGCCCAGAATGATTGTCATTTTTATCTCCCTTGACAAACCTTTTTATCCTTTTATAGACCCCCCTTCTTCCTACAGTTTCTCCTTTGTTTCCAGTGACTGATCTGGCCACCTTTGGGGATATTCCAAGTTCAGAGTGAGTTTTACATTCTAACTTCAGATCTTACATACTGGAGATACGGGATTTCTATATCTGGCAGTATAGGTTGCCTGGGAGATTGGTAAATTCATACTGTGTAGATGAAGAAACCAGATTCATACTTCTAAAACAGTGGTTCATACATAGCAAGATATTATTCTGATCAGTGGAAGTTAAAATTAATGTTGAAAGTACTGAACTGAAGTTTTAAAGGAATGAATGTAAGGAATGACAATACAAACCCTAACTGTTGTTCCCTGTACATGCAAGAAAGAGACTTACAGTCTCTTTGAGCTACTACATAAAATTGCCATTTAGAAGGAAAACAGTAAGTGCAAAATTGCCACAAATATAAGGGACATACCAGAGAATGTGGAACTGGGTCATTGTTTTAAAACAGGAACATTTCAGAGAGATGCAGAAAAACCCAGGATGCAGGAAAGAAAAGCAATGAAAAAAATGGACAGTGGAGAATTTTCTCAGAGGAATTATTTAATTTTAGAATAGATGGAATAAAGAAAAATGGTTTTATTTTATGGAGTTAACAGAGGATATCACTGATTTTTTTTATTTCCTCTTATTGCTTGTTACTCATTTGAGAGGGTATATTTTCTTTTTGATAACAATTGATCCAATCAGAAGGGACTTTTGACCTTGTAAAAACCTTTGACTTTTACTTTTTATGATGTAAGGACCAGTTCTTATTTACATCCATCCCTAATCAGCCCCTACAGGAAAATTTAAGGATAAAATGCCATCAGGCCCTAGAAATCACTCAGGTGGACAAGAGGATACAGTTCATTAGCTCCGCTGCAGTACAAGGCTGGGGTACTCACCTGTCTCTTCACATCTACCTCCCAGTTACTCCAACTCTTGTAGTGAACTCACATGAAAGAATTATAAAGACAGGCACTATACATTAGGCATCACCATAAGAAATGTTTTCAGACACTCCAATAACTGAATAATGATGGTGGGGGATTGCAGTGTTGTTTAAACTGGAGTCACAAGTCGCTTTTTGCAAGATGACTAAGAGAAAAGCTGTGATGATAGAGACATTAATTTCAAATCAATTCATTAAAAACAAAATTCATCCATGTTCTTACAGGAAATACAGGGCTCCTCCTGTGTGAAAAAAGTTTCAGAACTTGAGGTTGTAGCCCTTCTAAATTGTTCCAGTTAAAAACAAAGTCTAATGAGCTTCAGAGGTGCAGGACTCCTTCATATCTGCCTACAGACTCACACCCAGGCAGCACCGAGTATCCCCAGCTCCCCAAAACAGGGAGGGTCTTTGTGCTAATCCTGAATGACCACATTGAAGTCTGCTGAGTTCTTCTATGTCATCACATGTGTCATGATGAGTCAGGTTTAGGCCTGCAAGATGGAAAAAAGGAACCCTAATTGAGTGCACTGTTTTTTCTCCAAAAGCATTTCTAAAAATTCAGGAAGGAAAAAAACACTCGCGCACAGAGACCTCTTTTTCTTTCTTTCTTTCTTTCTTTCTTTCTTTCTTTCTTTCTTTCTTTCTTTCTTTCTTTCTTTCTTTCCTTTCTTCTTTCCTTCTTTCCTTCTCTCTTTCTCTCTTTCTCTCTTTCTCTCTTTCTCTTTCTCTCTTTCTCTCTTTCTCTCTCTCTCTCTTTCTCTCTTTCTCTCTTTCTCTCTCTCTTTCTCTCTTTCTCTCTTTCTCTCTCTCTTTCTCTCTCTCTTTCTCTCTCTCTTTCTCTCTTTCTTTCTCTCTCTTTCTCTCTCTCTTTCCCTCTTTCTTTCTCTCTCTCTTTCTTTCTCTTTCTTTCTTTTGCTTTTCTCTATCCTTTTCTTCATTTTCTTATGGACACTGCTTATATAGGGGTTGGAAAGATGAGAATACAGATTTAATTTCTATAATGTTTCTGTAATCAATGCTTTGTACCTGAACAAAAGTGTAAAGAAGGGCATAAATGCACTAAGCTGCATTTCAAAAATGACATAGTAATTGCAGAACTGCCTATCTTACCTTGGCCTCAAGCATTTACCAGGATTTAAATTTATTTCAAACTGTTCTCCGAAGTCTGCCTAATTTTTTTTTGTCCAAATAGCAGCAACTCACACTCACTGAACAAAGCCCCAAGATTTTTTTTTTTTTTTTTTTTTTTTTTTTTTTTACTTACAGCTAAATTTAACTTTACCCATCCAATAAAAAAGAAATAAGGGAGCCTTTATTATCTCCCTGGATTTCTGGGTATGATACCACATCATAGAGAAGTGGTTATTAGAGACAATGGCCTACCAAGGTGAAGTTTGTAATAAAGCCTATTATGTGGTTTCACCATTGACACTAATGGAATGTAACAGTGATTTAGAATGATTTAATGGTTCCCAGGTTGTGCTCTAATAGTGCTCTTTATATTATGATGTATATCACAAAACCTAATGTGGCTGTTGTGATATATTGACAGTATTCATGCTGTTTCATTTTTTTAGGGGAATTTTAAAAACTGTCAAAAAAGAAAATTAATAGGTTGCAACTGCGTTATTTTCAAGGGATCTGTTTTTTAAATGTATGTGCATAAATTTCTATTTGGTGCCATGCTTAAGCTAATAAATTCATTTGCATTTTTATTCCAAAGTCATAAAAGTGGAATGCATGCATGCATGCATTTGTGTCTGTGTGTCTGTGATTGAAGTCTTGTTTTAAAAAGATAATCTTAAAATTTGTTTAAAAAATGGCTTTAATGGTTTCAAATGTTCATAGAAGGGGAGTGTAAAACAAGTTTTCTTTGCATAGGCTGCAAAACTACACTAATTTAACAAAAGGGAGGCAGCAGGGGGTATGACTACAGATTCACTCAAAAAACATCCAGACCCTTAGGGGTCAGGTGGCTTTTAGACTTGCATTTAAAGTCTGGAATTTAAATAAAAACACAATCATCCTGGAAGAGAAACAAAGGAATATGTACTAGAGCTGAGATACCTTTTGAAATTGTTTGTGGGCTTCTCAGCAATGCCTGATCTATTATCTATAAGACATTTCTGGCTTCAAGGAGGTTATGGAACAGCAGGAATTTTCTTGCATTTTTTAGATTTTTTCCCCTCTTTATGTAATTTTAAAGCATACATCATGAAATATAATTGCTTAAAAGACCAACACCTTCCAAATGTGATGATGGGCTCTCAGGGAAATTATCCAAAGAATAGAGTTCTCCTTGAAAGGAGTTTCATACCTGGCTACCCTGTGAATGCTGGAGCAAAGGTCCTTGGCATTTTTTCTGATGTGTTTCCTTCCTCATTCACAAAACATCAGGCTTTTAAAAATTATTTTTGTACACTTTCATTTTGAAACCACACACAGATATTTTGGAAGGTAAAAGAAGGTAGGAACCATGAAACCGATTGCTGATACCTTGATTTCCTCATTAAACATTGCCAAGGGAGGAAATCTTCCAAACAAGCTGATAGGGGTTGCTGGGGCACCACTTGCACTGCTCAAATGGAAAAAAATCCATGTGGATTCATGTTGCACCCTCCTTTTGGAGGTTCAAAAGAGAGCAAATAATTTAAATTACCCAGCTGAAATTAACCCAGATTGCATAGGTTCCCATGATGGTTTGAGTACCATCCCTTAAGAGGGAGAGAGTCACCATGATCTAGAAGGAAAAGTGATGGGAGTTCTCAGAGGGGACATGGGAGGGGATGAGTAGCTTTTGGTCTGTCATCATCATCTCAAGAATTTCCTGAGCAGAGGAAACTTGCTCCTGCAAAGAGCCTTCTTTACTAAACATGCCATTTACATGGCACTGGCTGATTGCTCAGTTACAGGGCCATAACACTTGTCATATCCTGCTTCAGGTTAGCTTGCCTGCAGAGATTCTGTGGTGTTTGGGGCTTCTTTGGGGTTTATTTATTTTTTTTTTCCCTGTGAAAACACCGAGTTGTGATAAAACTGCCTGTGAAGAGTTCAGCTGGAGCACAGCCATCCATCGCCTGATGGGATCACAGTTTGCATCGCTTGTGCTTCTACCCTCATGGCAAGGGAATTCAGTGAGCACAAAAAGACAACTTTCCTCTTTCTCTGATTCATCCTCTAAAACTGTCCACAAAACCATAATTTTTCAAGTGTAAAAAGTATGTACAGGCTGGAAAATGGGTTTATAAATAGAACTTTATACTGAATAATGACTTTGGGGCACTGAACTGAGAGAGGACAGGCAGAATTTTGGAGAAAGTCATTTGGTTTTGACACTGAAGTTATTTCAAAGTTATGAGCAAGGTATTTCTCAGGAGAAGTTCTCTCTTTTTTTCCTTTTTGTATTGTGTCATCCCTGTGGAGAGCTTTGTGGAATCAGGGAGAATCAAATTAGGGAAAGTGCCTGTTATGTAACCTCATGGTTCCTTAAAATAGTGGGAGCATCACAATCACTAGAGCTTCACCCTTCCCAAAGTTTATGTACACCACATGGAAAGTGGGGTCAGGAAATAGTGGAGACCATGTAATGAAATATAAAGATCATTTTTACAGCATTGCATAGAAATTTGCATAATTATTATCCCATTTTGACTTTTTAACTTTAGAGAATCTATGTGGGTCAGTTTTCCCTGTTTTAATTAGCAAAATCAAAATAACAAAAAATGGCAATTTCCTTCTTTCAAGCTCAAGTGGACTACTCAGCCTGTAGCAATAATTATATTTTTCAAATGTGAGGTGCCTAATTTAAAAAACGAGATTCCCAGTAGTTGCACAAGTTTTAAGGACAAGAAGTGACTGAAGCAAGTGAGCCTTTTGTTCTTATTGCTTCCCAGCCAAAAGTCCTCCCAACATGTAAACTTTGTAGGAATTATTAACTCTTGTAAATAAATTTCTGTGTCAATATTATTTATTGGAAAATATTTTACTCACTGGGGTAAATGAAGAGCAAGGCTTACTAATCAGATTACCAGCATGCTTATTCTAATTTATACGTTCGATGGTTAGCCTTTAAGCCACAGTTGACCTCTTATTTTTTATATTAACTGGAAACCATTCATCAAGTGAGTTACCCCTCTCCTTTCAAATCCACTTGTATTACTAAAAGGTTGAGTAAAGACCTCTGGGGAACAAGGGCAATTTTTGACATGGATCTCAACAGATTAAACTATGCAGGGACAATATAGAATACATTGGAGCAATAACATTATCACATCATAGCCTGATTGAGAGGCATTTCCTTGCATTTTTGTCCTTTTACCATAAGCCAATAGTAGCCACAGGCATTTGACTGGAGAGCCCGGAGGATTGACAGGCCTGGCAGTCATTACACGCTGGATTGAATACTAGATTACTCCAAAGTGGCTCAGGGTCAAGGATCAGTGTGTTCCCTTTTGGCACTAAATGACTTTAATATCCTTACTGTATTAGTCAATTACTTTAAAGCTGCTGCTCTCTGAGCTCTCTCTGCCCCCCTGCAGTTTACTATGGACATTTGAATTGCTCCCATACTTAACCCACACATCTGCTTTTAGCTGTCAAAAGAATAGTGCTACCACTGGAGCTATTGACAATGCAAAATGAACAGAGATACTTGCTGTCAGTGTCAAGTGGCACTTTCTTTCCATTGTTTGTTTTAAATAACTCCCAAATAATGCCACAGCGATGCTGTTCCAAACTTAGGAAGAGTCCGACGGTGGTTTACAGCCTACCTTTAATTTAGTCTCAACATGACCAAAACAAGCAGCAGTAAATTATTTTGTCCACACAGTTAGTTGTTCCTTGGGGGATAAAAAAAAATATTTTCCAAAGAGCTGAAGTGCTGTGATAAGGCACAAAATGAAGGGTTGCTTTCCACTCTTGCTTAAATTTCACAAGAGTCTCTGTGACTATAGCAAATTACACTGCACTTCTGAATTTATTGGTGCAACACAGTGAAAAATTTTATATCATGGCCACTGAACATTAAAAGGTCTGGCTTGGCTTGGTGTTAAACCAACATGTCTGGATTAAATATGAGCAGAACTGATCTGAATTTTAAAACTGCTTGAAAGTCATGCCTTTAGTGTTTTAGTGAAAGTGATATCACTGCACATGAAAGCACATCTGTGCTGTGGGGCCCATCTTGTGTGTGGTGATGTCATTGGGTTAAAAAAACAAGTCAGGACTTTACAGCTAGATACATACAGAAATAATTTTCCTTTACGAATGTGCCTATTTTCATCTGCAGGAGGATAAATGGGCACTGAGTCTTACTGGGAGAGCTCTCAACTGTGTGGTTTGGTGAGCCCATGTTGCATGCAGACAGTCACGTTTCTCCTCTTTTTGTATTAAGCTATAACATGGGCATAAGTGTGAAAAATACAGCTAGTGTTTTACAAGGAATAGCACCATGCCTATTTCTGCGTGCATCAAATTGATCTGCTTTTTGGGCAATCCAACAAGGATCTGTCATGGCAAAGTCACCTTTCTTAATCTTCAGAGAACTGTTAAATGTCCTCCTGAACAAGGGCTTTTGACTCTTCATGTAGTGTGTGAAAAAAAACCCCAAATTTTGACATACAAGGTAGGTGTAACACAGGTCATTGCTATTGAGAATTCTAAAAGATATGATATCCAGGCTGCCCAACAAATTTAGCAGCATAGTGTCCACTCTGACCTGTTTGCCAATGACACGGCCAAAGGAAAATATAATCCACTCTTCATTGTAAGCTTCTGGAAGGCTTAGGCAGTATCAGAGACATTTCAGCTCCTGGCTCCAGCAGTCTTTGTATTTCACTGGAAGTTAAAATTGCTGTGTTAGGAAGAAGATGAAACAACATTTTGAAAAAATATCTCAATCTCTAAGTGCATGTCCTTGTTATTCAGGATCTTTAAGTGCATAAATATATTGCAGGTAACAGAGCAGTAATCAAAATGCAGATATATGATCAGTTCTAAAACACAAGCAGACTTGCATGTTTTTCAGTACACAGCTATTCCAGGAAGGCAGACAGACAGTATGCTATGGACAGTAATATATATTTCGTTTGCAGTGTGCCTCAACTCAGTGGCTAAGCATAATGAATGGTGCCTTGGGGAATGCTCTGAATAATTGTGCTAATTTAAAATTTAGTCAGCAAAGGACCTTAAAAAACTTGATACCTCTTGGTAATGATGCATCATTAGCACTTTTCATTCATTTATATTTTGTTGTGTTTAGGGATTTGGGTATTCAGGAGAAGAAAGGTAGTCTGACAAGAGAGTGATTGAATCAGCCCCCTTGATACCTGGGAGTGACAGAAGGTGAAGTACTGTAGCTGCAGTTGACAACTACTTTAATATGAGCCACTTATAAATATTTACAATTCATAAGTCAATGATGAGCTTCTGTATAGCACATAAATAATACCATAAGTATTTGGCATATTTATTTGGAACCTGATCATTAGTTGGAAGATAGCTTAGTGTTAAAGAGTTATGGAAACATTTTCAATTAGAAGAGCTGCCTTTGGAGACCGCACTGCACAGCTTTGAAGAAAATAATACACATGAAACAAGTGAGTTCACACTTCTAGAAAACTGCCATTCTCTCAACTTAATCAGGGAACCAAATTGTTCAACTCCTGTGCAATAAGATAAGTAAGATTAATAGAAACTGGTTCCTGATGATTTACTTGGCACAGATACCATAGCACTAAACATATGGTCTTTCTACAGTGCAACAATAAACATATCAGAATCTAATCAAAAACAGTGAGCCCTATTTACTGCACAAGTAATTGTGTTGGGGATATAATTCCTTTTGTTAAGGAATTCTACTAATAAGTTATTTTTTTTTGGCTAAATGAGACACTTTGGAGTGCATGATTTTGATCTGACTGTAATAAAAGGTTGACAGGTTGAAAATTAGGCACTTATTGACTGACAGAGTTCAATATTTTTTGTTCAAGACAGATATTTATATGCAATATAATTTTTTTTTCTTATATTAAATTTTGAACATTGTTGAAAAGATGGGAGGGGGAACCCAACAGCCCCACATTCCATAAACCACAATCAAATAAAATGGAAAAGCTTACAGAGAATGCGTCCTTCTTTGGGTTTATTGTTTTTTTTTAAAGAGGCTAAAATATCTGTGTTTTCCTGAACTATTTTAGACAGAATAATTATCTGTAGCTTCTATCTCTTTAACATGAGTGCACAGTGCAGTGATGAGTGCTAAATACATTAATCAGGAGTGAAAACGAAATTGAAACATTCTGGAGCGCACTTTTGGATACATAAAAAGATAAAGTAATACTCAGCACAGGAGAAACATAATAACACACTGTGCTTGTGTGCCTGATTTTTATGTTTTCAGGACTTAGTCATTACTATTTTTTTTAATATAACAATGAGGTTTTAAATGTCCACTAGGGATGGACACCCTTTTCTTTCCATCCTGGTGTGTAATGAGAGAGACAACACCTCCAGCCATTATTCCTTCGAGTGCTGAGTGGGAGTGCAGTTAACTTTGATAGCATAGAAGTAAGTACACCTTTTATTGCATAGGAAAAAAAAATGTTGAGAGTAACCTATTCAGTTTAACATTTTCTCAGAGTAATTACACATAAAATTAGCTACCATCAAACTTTTAAGCTACTTTTCCCAATCATATTAGCTGCGTACATACACATTTCATGCCTAAGCATGGAAGAATTATTTTTACGTGGCAATATCCACAGAAAAAATTTAGAGGGATTTTTTTTTTCCATTTTAATTGTTGATAATTTTGGGTTTGAATCTCAAACTTTAATTAATTTTTTGGACGCTAGTATAGAAAATGAATCTGCAATGTCTTGCTCATATTGGTACAATTCAGTCTCTCATTAATGCAGTTTCAAATATCAAAAAGGTGTCTGTTTTCTGTTTAATTTTTAGGCTCTTTGTAATAGGAGTCTTCTTGTCATGGATCATCCTGAGATATGTAAACAACATACGAACTTACTTTGAATGATATATAATCTCATATTTTCTCTCATAAAATGACATATACAAATCAAAGAGCTAAAGCATGGAAAGTAACATATTTTGGTCTTGTGACTAATGGTAACCTGGTGCTATTGAATTACTGAACTGTGTCTGAGAACTAATGAGAAAAATTTCCCAGGGGAATCTTTATCCAATGCACTTGGAGAGCACCTTGGGGACTCATTCCGTGTCTGTCACCTTTCCCGTCTCATTGACACTCAGCTTCTTTACCACCATTACACTGTGCAACCATTTCACTTTACACTTCACGATTAGAATATTAAAAGAAGAGAACACTACACTACTTGCTCCAGATAGCAGAGTTGTTTTTGACACTTAAAATAGAAATTGTCACTGAAATATCACAAGGACATGACTATCTCCAGCTCCAGAGCACCTAAAGAACATTTTAAAGCTCAGAGGAGTATTATTTTAAAGCAACTCATATTTTTTGTCATATTTCTTAAACAGCTTTTTTTTCATTTCTTAATTAACAAGAAAACACTTAAGGATATGTCATGTCACGAGGACCACAAAAATTATTTCTCTTAGGTAAAATAAACTCCTCTCATAATAGCAAGGGCTGACTCACTGGTATTGATTATATAATGATGAAGTTTTTAATGCAGTAATAGAAACATCATTAGCAAAAATATATCATTTTCCATGTGGTAAATATTTGGTGAAGACTTGTGAGGTCTAAAAACATAAGGAAAACTCTTCAGTGCATGTAAATGGCTTTAGTTTCATTGATTTAAGAACACTGCTGATTTCCCTCAGAGAGGATTTGTCTCATATATCTTACATCCATATTTAGAAGAACTTTGGTGTATCCTGTCAGGGCCAAAACCTGCCTTCCTCTGAAAAGATCCCTCACTGAAGTGCACAGAACTACTCCCATGAGTAAGAACAGGGAGGATTTGGCCTCAGGGAATAAAGCTCAACTTTAAAAAGTTTGAAAAAATCCAGCTGCATTTTTAGCTTAAAGAGTGCTCTAATTTCACCTGGTTGGTGATTTCAGACAGAAGCTAATTAAAGCCAATGGAGAATTTTAAAAATGAAGAAAAAACCCCACAAATTAGGACAGCAGGGGGAAAATAAGTTTCCTAATTATATATAATGAGGATGTCTTCTACATAGTGCAGTAAATGTTCACCTTTTCTACAACACTGCGAGTTTGCTGATTTCTGCTGCTTGGCCCAGGGTGCTACACATACAGCGGCTTGTACCCATCACACAAGTATTTGATTTTATTTAAGAGCTCTAGTTAGCCAAATGTCTATGGGGGGTCACACACTGTGACTTGTGCAGAGACTGAGAAGTAGGGAACACATTTGACTGTTGATGATATTGACAGAACTATTGCCTCCAGCGGCTGTTTTGGTCGCTGCTTTTTGCTGACATCGAGGAAGTGTGGGAAGATTATTTTGGCAAGTATTAGGAAAAAGTCAGGCTATATGCTGAGTTTGGTTTTGTCTTCTGCCAAGAAAGATCTTTCCATGGAATGGAAGAAAACCTGCTGTCATTCCATCCTACTTCTGAAGATGTAAGATTTCTGCTATGGACTCCTTGAGGACAGGCTGAGTGTGGTGTTTTCTTCCATAGTGGGCAGCCACTTGTGTTAGAGTAGATCTGTGATACCTTGAACATATTTGAGTGTTTCAGCCTTGCATTATCAAGAGTTCAGTCTTCCATTGTTGACTCAGCAAATATTCTTTGCTCTAAACTAAATGAAAATGCACTCTTGAGGTTGTGGATTTTCTAGAGGATTCTGTCCCCTTCCCATGAATTCTGAGTTCCAGAGGAAAGGTACAGGAAAATTGGAGACTGACTTGAAAATTACAATATTTCTGCTAATGCAGAGGGAATGAAAAAAACCTGAATAACAAACTCTGCCAGGAATTATCAGTCCTCTGATATTTGATGGAAGCCTTTGATGGTGTGAAAAATACAGTGATGATGATGAATAGGGAAATGATGTTTCAATGTTTTCTTTTAAAGTTACTCTGAACCTATTGAAATTACAAATGTTGTAAGTCTTATTTTTTTTTTTACCAGACTGAGTTTAAATAGTTAGAATTAGGAATAGTCATACATGTTTGTGACAAGTGAGGATGAAGCACTTCTGCTCAGATGATCTCCTTCATCTCCACTCTACATCCGTTCTGCACAGGGGGAAATAAATGAATAAGAAGCAAGGTTGTGAAGATCTATATTACCAGCTCTAGCCTGTTCACCTTTACCTTTCTATTTTAAATTTCAGGTCACTGTACTTTATTCCAGGTTCAAACCAAAACTCCCTTATGTTCTGTTGCTTTAACTGGTCTGAGATCTACCATGCATGAACAGAATGTGAAAGAGGAAGCTAGTTTATGGTTATTTTAGAAAGGTTTTTGCTTTTCACTTCAGAGTGCTTAATCTTAAAAAACAAAAGTCTGTGAGCTGGTCTATTTAAGCTTCCTCTATTTAAACATTTAAGGCAAAAAATATGAGGTATTTTTGGTTGTTTGGCTTTGGGGTTTTTTTTTAAGCACTAACATACAGTTTACACATTCCTGTCTCATCTTCTACCTGACAAAATGCAATTCTTTTGAAAATATATAGGGGAAACACTCCACATCAGTACTTACAATATCAGGAGACAGGTTGTGAACTGCATTTCTTTGTCTTTCTCAGAAAGATAATTATGAGTGTGGCAGAGTAAGAAATCCTTAGACTCCTGTTTTTGCAGGAAACACATGGACCAGATACTTTATTTAGTACCATGTTACTACTGCTACAGGCAACCTGCTGTTTCAGTAGAATTTGAGAGTTGATATTCATTTAAGCATTTTCTGTGACCTCTCTCCCACATATTAAATTTCTCACAACTATCTCTTGTGATCTTCTCAGGGACAGTTTTTGATTGTGAGTTGATGAGGCTATGCCAAAGCTTCCCAATGCTTTGGAAACCCAAATCCATGACTTTCTTATGTAGTAAAATGTCATAACTAAAGCCTGAGGGCAACTAACATATGTACAAGTACTACTAATACCATGAATTCTTACTAGTACACAATATTGATTTGCAGAGACGGTAAGTGAAATTAGGCATTTCGATATTTGCCATTTTACTTTACGACCTTGGACTTGGCAAAGGCATCAAGTCTATGTAATTTTTATTTAATTGTATATATGCATAGATAGAGAAATATGCACTTTAGAATGACTCTCTTAAGGCCAGAAAAGTTCAAATGTAATCCTCCCACTGCCACAGATCTGTGTGCAATTTTCCTCAAGTTCAAGTATAGATGCATAAATAGAAGCAGCAGAGCATCTGACCCATCACTCATATTCAGGACGCTTTCCCTGTTTCAGATGTTTACATTAAAGTTACTCTGTTTTAAGCAATTCACATTTTCTTTTGAGAAACAGTGAAGGCAGAGAGTTATTAGGAAATGTGTTGTATGAATGACCACAGGAAAAGGAAAGAAATGAATGCAAAACCACTTTCAATACCTCACTGTCCACAACTAATGCTATGGTGGACAGATAACACAAGAATAGACACTATGCATTGATGAGACAAAAACCTCACCCTGAACTTTTGCAGACTTGTGAAAGAAAAATATTTTAGTTATAACCAGCTTTGTTTAGAAGTGGGAACATTGTGTTGAGAAGATCATGGATTTTGCCTACCTAAGCGCAGTGCTTTGAATAAAACAAATAATGTATGCTGAAACCCAATTGGTCTCTTTCAAAATCTTTCTCTGCAGACTCCAGAGTCATGTCCAAATATCTTCTTATTTCTTTAATATATGATTGAGAATTTGCAGTGAAACACTAATGTAACTGCTATCCAGTGCCAACAGCAGACAGGTCTGGCCAAGAGGATAAATAAACTTTATATGCCTTTGTTCAAGGGCCTGATTAGCACTATTTATCTGTCATTCCTTTCAGTTTTTGAGATTTCATTGCACTGGGCTAGGACCTTAACATCTACTGTTTTGATCATTCATCCTGATCTAGTTTGTCACAAACAGAAAAAAGTTCTGCTCTAAATGACTCTGATGGTGTCAGTGCAAAAGCAAACGTGGGGTATATGTTTACAGTCTCTTTTTTATACACGTCTGGGGCAGAAGAGCTATTGAAACAAATTACTTCTCACCCACACAGAGGGTATTTCTTCAATGTCACAGCAGAGGTCATTGACAGGGCAACTCATAGAAGACAGCTTCCGAAGAAGAGTGTGCTTACATTTTCCATAATGTTCATCCAACTTTTCTCAAACACTCTCAAGAGAGATATATTTAACCCTTTTATAAAGAGTAAATGCAAATACAAAAATACATCTTTAAAGCTTTAAGCATCTGCAATATTATATGATGTTTGCAGGAATAACCATCACATGCCACAGTAGTCCCACAGTTTTGGCAGCAGCCAGAATGACACATCATTTTTGTGTTTTAACAATAAATATTTTTAACTGTTAATCTATTCAGTGAGGCTATATAATTTCTTGTTGATGTTGCTATACTGACCTCTGCAGGCTTTGGAAGTTTGGAACATTGTTTACTGCAGTGACTGCTGTGACATAAGCAGCTGAGCCTGTATCACCAGAACACTTGAGGGCTAACACACTTATCTGAGACCTGTATTCCTTCTTAGTTCTAAAGAACAAACTGTAAAAGAATTTAAGGTAATTATTTGAGAGCAAATGTTCTTGATGCTCAGAATGTTAGTTTAGGAAAAAGTAAAGTGAAAAAATAGGTATTTAAATGGGTCCTTTACAGATGTGGGGAGTTGTGATATGACAGGGTAATTAAGAAATGTGGCTATTTTAGATGACAAGTATTATTCCTGTTAAGCTTCTCTCTTAAAAAAAAAAAAAAAAAAAAAAAGAAATTCTGCAATATATTCAATCCAATTTGGTCCTGTCTGCTGTTCTTCTTGATATAATTAAATTAAATGTTGCATATGTTCAGTATTGTTTTTATAAGTTTTCTCAACTAGGACAGGCACACTGGGATGAATAGTGATACTTAAATGATGCAAAGTTCCCCATCTTCTGGACTTCAGTATCTTGAGTTGAAATCATTTCACAGACACAATACAATGCATGCATTAATCTAATCTGGGTTATATTCTGTTTAATACTTACTGCCTTTTTGGAGTTAAGTGTGTTCCTTACATTTATGTATGTCCAAATACAATTTTTCAATTACGGTCTGACACTTCTTTTATACATATATATCATTTTTGTAACTTATAGTCATGTTTGGCTGACATACAGAGCTATGCCCTATACCTTGTTTATGTTAGAAACAAAGACTCTCTGAACTGCAGCTCTGTTTATAGCTATTTGTGGTTTAACAAATGACAAAATACAGAAGACTTAAAAATCTTGGTCTGGAAAAAATATCTCAGTCTGGTTTATGTTTTCATCTACTTTCCCTACACTTATTGATTTTGTTAACTGTTTCAGCTATTCACTGTACACTTCTCTGACCACATAATATTTATGTTGTATACAGGTAACTGACATTTGGAGAAAAACAAAACATACAGGATGAAATCCTGACTCCTCTGAATTCTCTCATTGACTTTAGGAAAGCCAAGCACATTTCTGCTATATTTTTGTCACTCTTCCTTCATTTTCAATTAAAATATCTTCTTGACAAATTCAAAGTTTAACTAATTAATCTTCCTCTGTAAGAGACTGAGAGGATATACCCTGAGACAAACAGACATATGGACATGCCCAACTCCACTATTTGTGGGAAAAACTGTGCATTTTGAGATGGATTATCCCTCATGTTGTATTAAATTTTCTGTAGTCCAGTACTGTTTACCAAGAAATGCCAATAGACAGACAGCAATTGGCAGGAGAAGAAAATATACATGGGAAGTTACAACACAGTTCTTTAAATATTTGGCTTAACATTCACTTCCTTAGCTTCATTTTTTCCAGTTTTTAGTGTTGTCAAAACAAATGATTTGAGATAACTCAGGATTTTGTCTCAGAGAAGGAGATTTCTATTCCATTTACCTGCACCATTTGCATGACAGTATCTATATCATTTATCATAATCTCCTAACTAGTCAAAGTGCTGGTCATCTTTTTGTGCTGATTCCTGTGGTGCTCAGACCTCTGGATGAAGGGATGAAATTTTGTGCATTTATAGGCTGCCTATCTCAATTGTTCACATCCAAATCAATGCAGTGTCAGCAATGATAGTGGAGTTTCCATAATGCAAAATTCTGACACCCATCTAATGTTCTTCAATCAGAGAGACACAGTCAATCTATGGTCTATGTGACGAAACCAGGGCTAATCTGAAGTAGAAAATACATCAGCATGGATAGATAAGAATTTAATACCTCAAAATCAAATGTTTTACTCTGAAGATCTGATCCTTTTGCTCCACAATGTTTGCTAAGGTTAACATAGCCATGTTGTTTTCCTCAAAAAATTTTGAGTTTGAGACTAAAGCCCAGTGTCTTAATGGTCAGCAGGTAACCAGTGAGAATGCAGGTAGAAGTAACACAACGGCAGCAATGGCAAGTGTCATTCCATTCTCATACTCAGCCATGCTGCCTACACTGCAAACTGAAGTTCTGAGAAACCTGAACTGGCTTGATGGAATTTATGTTGTCATATGGTGTAATGCAAAGAGGAAAAGCCTAGGCTTTGATTTAGCAAAATGTGTTCTGGCTCTGGGACACCATGCCTGAAAAACACATTTACAGCAAGGACTGCTCAGGGCTGGTGCCTGGCCCAGGCACAGTGCTGGAAACACTCATTAGAGGGCTGCCCTGGGGGTGTCCTCAGCTGTAGTTCCACCAAGATGTACCTGCTCAGATCCTGCCAGTGGTGCCTCTAGTACATGCTGCAAGTCTCCAAGTACAGTGCAAGCTGGAATCAGGAAAACTTTCCACAGCACACTAAATTCATAACCTAGATGCACCCTAAGCACAGGTCCCGGAACAGTTTAGCTATGTCAGCATATCTAACGTGAGGAGTTATGATGTGACTCTTTTTCCTAGTGACTATTTTTCCTAGGACATTTCAGAACTGTTATGACATTCAGTATGTAGCTGTTTAATTAACCTGGAATATAGGCTGGAGGACCACTGAAAGTTAAGTCAAATCATACATTTTTTCCTTTGCTACGGTTGCAGGTAGATAACACAGTAAATTCCAAAGCTCTAAAGAGAGAAAACTCATAGCATTTGAATTATGACTCTTTGTGTATTGATCCCAGATTAAAGCACGTGGACAAGTGCTCTAAGAAACCATCAAAGCCTTCTTTGGACTGTCAGCCTTGATTGCTTGGTGTTCACATCAGGTCTATACTATAAAGTGAATAATCATTAATTGTTACATTCCCATACCTTTCCGTTTTTATAGAAATTTGGGGCAGAATTGTGGCCTGATTCTGTCAATGTAAGGAGCATAGTTTTGCTTTTGCCCTAGAAGTTTCTAATACGTGCTCATTTCTCTCTTGGATCTCTGTGAAAGCACTTGAGCAGGATGTCAGCTCCTTTTTATTTTTCTAAGCACAAGCCTTGTTACATTTTGCTTAATCTTCCATCCGTATGGTGACATGTAAAACTGAAGCTTGACCATTTAAGAGTTCAGCAATACACAGCCTCCCAGCAGGTCCCCCCAGGGCACCGTGTCAGATGGTATTAGCAAAAGAACCAAAGTGAGTGTCCCTGCTGCACTGCTTGGACATGTATAACTGGAGCATTCTGCAATCACAGAGTACTGTGTGTACAACAAACTGCAAGCTCCCTTTAGACTGCATTACAACTTTCCACATATGCCCTTAAAACTAAATTGTGTTACAGCTGCTCTAAGAAATAGAAGTAAAGAAGTAAAATGGCAGGTCAGTAAAACAGCATCTTTGCCTATTTCTTCTTTTGAAATCTATTTTCTGATGGGGATGTAAAACTCTCAGTGTAGTGCCAGAAACCCCTCATTGTGTACTACTACTCCTATAAAAAGGAGTAGTCTTTATGCTATTTAGGTGGCACAGAGCAGATACAATAGGGACTGTGTCCCTTTTTGCAGCATCTGTGGTGCTATTTATGCATTAGACTAGATTTGGTACCTCATTACTGTTATAAGCAGAAGCATCACCCATCAATCACACAGAGATTTTACTTTGCATACTTCAGGGGCTGAACTTGTCTCAGTGCATCTGAGACAGTGGACATAAAGCCTTTTTCTGATGTTTTCTGATTTTCAAAAAAAACCCCAATATAGGATCTATAGTGTGCAAATAGACTTTGCACTGTACTGTAACTATCAGTAATGGTGTGCAGGCTACAATTTAAGGAGAACTATTAGCCTTCTATTACCAGAGAGCATGCAATAATAATAATATGGGAAAAGACAGCACCCTAGTGGGGTGAAACAAAGAGCACTGAACACTTTTTAGCCTGATTGTACACAGCCTCAATAGCAGCACTTCTTGTTCACACAAAAAAGTTCCTTCCTGGGAAGCAGGGCTGTTATACAGTGACACTGTATTCTTCTTGCACAATGGCTTTAATTTGGTAAAGTACCTTATTCACACCTGGGTCTTTGAGCAATTTTAAAGTCTCACCCGAGCTAAAGCAGCTGCTCATGAGCTCAAAGTTAGGCCCATCCTTAAGAGTTAATCCAAATATGGCCTCTAAATTTTGTTGGCTTTCACATTTTCTGACATGAGGAATTGGATCTATTTGAACTTAATATATCAGTTTGAGTTTCTCTTTGTTTTATTTTTGTCTTTAATTGATCTTGGTTCTTTTTTAGATCTTCAAATAAGTTATTGCAGCTTTTTTATTTTAGTGATGTCAATGCCAGTAATTTTTTTTAATTTTTAGCACAGTTTACAACCAAGCTGACCACACGAAGCATCCAATTGTTTGACAAGTGGCTGAAAACTGGAGTGGAGAGAAACACCTTTTTATGAAATTATCCTCTACTTATTTAGACAATGAAAAGAAACTGAGCCTAGACTAAAGCCAAGTCAAAAATTAAATATTTTAACCACAAAAGAAGAGAGAGAAATGGCATAATCTGGACAGACACTTGTAAGGTGGTCTGAGTTGTTGGTATGTAATGGCTCAAAGTCTGGGCCATGATAGCTTCTGTCTTTCATTGAAATACTGCTGGGGTGCTCCCACATTTTCTTGAATTCCCTGTCTGAAGTGAATGGCAAGCCCTCCCCCCCAGACATTAGAAACAAGTAATCAATTGAACAAATTAGCTTTCTCTTTGTGCCCTAAGATTAATTTATACATTTTTAAAAAAGAAAATATTTACATGAAGTGAATGTATTTTGCAGATGATAAGTGGGAACTTCAAGCATCTATCTCTGAGTTGAAGGTCTTTGGGCACAAGATTAAAGAGTCAGACAATTTCTTCTGTTTCTGAATGCAAAGGAAATTGAAGGCCTACTGCCTTGAACAAGAAGATTGCCCATGCATCTTTTGCCTTTTTAAGCATGCAGTGCAACAGACCTTCTACTATAGTTTCAACAGCAACAACATGGAGCAAGTTGAGTCTTTCAAATGAATGGTATGTTTAGCAAAATAATTTTTTAACAGCTGTCATTTTCTTTGCTTAGAAATAAGTAAGGTCCATTTTTATGTTGCATCATGTAGCCAAGAACAGTGTGGCTTTTAGGTGAGTGCTGTAGCAGTGGTTGTGCCTGTTTCCACTCCATTCTCTGAATATTCTGGCAAACCATTTTGTTGACTATAGGCCTCAAATACTGGTGCATTCTCAGCTCATGTTGGCAAGTGATCAGTGCTCTTGGCTTCACTACAATACCCAATGCTCTTAGTCCACAAGAAATAGCTGGGAAAAAGACCTGGATTTGTGTTTGCCTTGTATTCTTTTTTCCTACAGACTTACATTTTACCAGTCAGGAAAGAGTATTGCTGCCTGCTTAGGCACTTGTGACTGGCCTTCCCTCCCATCCCTAAGTCTGAATAAATATCTAAAGATATAAATACATTTTTATTGGCATCTCTTACATAGATTAGTACTGAATTAGATGTTAGAAGCTCTATTCAATGATATGAAATATGATAATTTTGGCTACTCATTTTTTTAATCTTATTTTTCAGCAATCTGAATATTTCTTTAGTCTTTTGTTTTGCTCCAGAACTGATAAAAGTGTTGCCGAGGGACTTTGACCATTTCCATAAGAGGTGAATGTTTCATAGACAATACCTGAAAAATATGGGACTCGTGTGGTTAGGTGCATAATATAGGGCACCACAATTGGCAGTACATTGGACAGGGAAATGGCAGACTTCTATGATTTAACAAGAATTGTGCAAATATGCAGCCCTCAATGCCATTTATGAATTAATCAAGTGCACAAGCACCTCTTATGAGGACTTCATATCAAGTAAGAAACTCGCCTAGGGACATAATACTAAAAGACCCCTACAAAACTCATTAATAAGAATTGCATCTTCCCATTTTTAATTTAAATATATAATAGAAAAAGAAACAAGCTGCATTAAGATTCCACTGGACTTGAATTAAAGATAATATAACACAGGATTTACAAAAGTTTTAAAAAATATTGAATAAATATGTATTTTATATTTAGATTGCACCAATCCACTAAGACATTTCAAAAAGTAATTTTGACACTGAGGCAAATAATATTTTGCCAGCCACTTATTTTGGCTACAAAAGACTTCATTTTTTGTCATTACTGACACATCCTTTTCTCAGGGAGCACAATATGCTCCAATAAAAACAAGAGAATGGTTAAGTAGGACAGGTCCATTGTGACTCACCTGCCTGCACATCCAGTTCTTCACAAGGCGGGAGAAAGGAGTTTAGCTTAACCTTTGAAACAGGAGCAAAATTAGGTAAAGTTGTGTGAAGTCACTATATTTTTACCTGGCTATTACAGAGGTAATTTTAAATGCTACCAGGCAGTTCAGATAACATAAAAATTCCAATACTGCCTTCGACTCGAGTCAAGGGTACACTTAAAGAGTTATTAGCACCCAGCAAAGTATGTTAAGTCTGACATTCATGATGTCTCAGTTATTAAATAGATACTAGTACACGTACTGATTTTCTTATAAAACTTAATAATGATAATGACCTTTCCATTTAGAATCAAGCTTTCAATGCTGAAAACACCAGCAGATTTATAGAATTTTATGCTAGATGCAAATTACAGATCATTGTCAGTTTTTCCTATATACAGAACTTAAAATGTATTTTTCACTTTTTGTCTTGAACATTCATGTGTCATAATGACCATCAAATGTATATATTTCTGTGCACAGCTAACATAATTGATGTTACACTCAATTTATCATTTGATTTAGTGCTCCTCTGCACCAGTGCATTATTCCTCTGAGGTGATCTGCTCACAATAGTGCATTTAGAAGTTAAAAAAAGATTACAAAAAAAATTGTGCCAGGGACTCTGCTATAGATACTAAACAACATAGTAGGTGATTTGGATGGCAAAGCATAATCCCCAAGCAGACTAATATATAAATCTTTTTGGGTAAGGAGTGAAAACAGACGCTGAGGCTGTCATTTTGTCACGAACAGTTGTAGCACTACTGCAGGGATTTTTCTTTTTGGATACCCTGAATGCTGATAAGGTACATTCGTAAAGAAAATACCAGATATTGCTAAATACTGAACATAATTTGACGTGGAGGACTGATCTTAGTCAAAATTACTGATTCCAAGGACCAGATTTTCGTCCACTAAAAAATCAACACATTCTCTCTGTCTTCAGTTGGGCTATGCCAGCCTATTTGAGCCCAGAATCCAGCCCATCTCAATAATGAATGTGAATAAATCCCGTGGAGCTTACGGCAGCTGAGAATTTGACCCCTGACTCTCTGCTACACAGAAAAAAAAGAAAAAAAATTTAGAATATTTAATATATTTTCTTATGCATGAACCAGAGGGTATTTCTAAAACAAATAAGCAAGACTGTGCTTCAGCAGAGATGATTATAAGCAACAATGAATATGACAGAGATCACATTTCTTCTTTTTTTATTTTTTCTTTCTCCCAAAACATCTTTTTCCCCGCATCTCTGTGCAGTGCTTCATATCCCTTTTAGCCACCACACTTATGTCTGATTCTGTCTCAGTTATCTGAGGGGGCTGAGTTTTGTGAGGAAATATTTTTGACTACAGATACTCTGAAAGGGTGCAATTTATGTGACTTCAAGTTTACTTTGATGAAAAAAATAATTCTTGTAAAACTGTATCTCTGGTTACTTCATAAGTCCCTACTTAATGCTGGTGATTTCAGAGCACACTATATAACTTTAAGGATGAAAATTATTCACCTAACTTCAGGGATCTGAATTAATCTGAACTTGTCCCAGGGAAAAATGGAAGGGGAGAATTCATTTCACCTACTTGAGACCTCTACCTAAGGCTGACATTAATTGCACCCCAGAAGTGCCAGTTTTTCTCCACTGACTATAAAAGAAGATGTGCAGAGATGCAGATATTTGTCAAATTCCAACCTAACTTCTCCATTCTCAGAGAAACAGAAAATTCCCTCATCTCCCCCAGAATGACCCTGTCTTAAAGGACTGAATCCTCCAGGATAGTCTGTGATATGCTCTTTAACAGCATATATTCTCTGTTGCTTAGGATCAAGAGTCAAAGATGAAAGATGCTTGCTATGTATTGGGCAAGACTTCTGAGGAAGGGGTAAAGAGATCAAGGAAAAGGGTGAAAAATGTTGTCTCAGGAACTGGATAATACCATGCCAGATATTTCCTCTTGTGGAGAAGACAGAGCTTGTCATTTGGTTCCCACAGAGAGCTCACAAAGCAAATTTTACTTGTTCTGCCCGCAAATTTTCTGAACAATGAGTACCTACTCCAGGAATTAAAGCTTGTACCTCATTCACATAATGTAATGTTAACACAAGGATAAAGAAAGGTTCCAAGAAAATGCTTCTGAAAGCTCTGAGTATTTTCTTCCCAGACACAGGACCTCAAATGACAATTAAATCACCTAAGACCACTCAGTGAATGGCATCTCTCTGCTTTTAGAAAAACAATGCACTAGTGCTCTATGTTTAGCTATCATGATGCAATCCAGAAAATTTAAGTCTATATATGGTGCTAATCTCAAAAGCAACCAGGTCAGCTAAAAGCTTGCAGAAGTGCATTTCTTGATCATGTTTATATATTTAAAAAAAAAAAACAAACAGTCAATGATTTCGGGAAAGAAACCAAAAACTGTAACACACTAACACAGTGAATGTAAGAAGAGAAGCACAGTTAGTACTTAGATTTAAAAAGGAAAGTGTTAAAATAATGCATTTGTTATCTTTGAGGAGCCAATTTTTTTTTGTTGTTGTTGGTTTTGTTTTTTTTTTTTTGGCTTAACAGAAAATCATGTGAGTTCTCTTTTTACAGACACTGGAAACTACTAAGCATGAGCAGGCAAGAGTGGTTTACACAGTGAGTGATATTAGCCAATTTTACGAATATATGAGAGTATTGCTTGTGCTGTACTCCATCTAATTATTTTTATTATTTTACCATGGCTTTGATGAAACTCAGTTCCAGAACCTCAGATCTGGGTAAACTGTCACATTAAATTTATAAGGGAAACAATTTGTAGTGGGGTTTGGGTTAGTTAAAACCAGAAATATATTTAGAACAAATCCCAGTTTTGAACACTGCTGGACAGGGGGGAAATTTGTGGATGACAGCTGATGGCCAGGCTTTTTAATACATTGGAATAACTGTGTGAAAGGACAGTTCAGAAACTTTATTGCTGCATTTTTGCAGAACACATTCATTTTGAAAATATTATGCTAAAAAATACTGGCCATCTCTGAGGAACTGATCTGTTTATTATCAGCGGGTTTGTATAATAAATGTAGAGTCAGTCTTTAATATTACAGAAAGATCTAGTCTAAACTTAGAAATTCAAAGTTAAAGACGATGTTCTACATTCAATTCATCTTCTGGCACCTTGTTATTGAAGAACATATAGTGCTAACATCACACACAGATCTGAGGCTCCACCATTACCTAAGCACAACAGGGTGAGATAACGACAGTGTGTCAGCCTTTTGTTGGTCCGTGTCACAACCTTCACGTTACTTTGTGAGAAGAACTGCTGTCAGGGCATTTCAAGTTGCTTTTGAAATAGTGCCAAGAATGAGGAGGCCCCACTGTCCAATTGCTTTTCCAGTATTAACAAACTATATAGGGGAAAAAAAGAGAAGAAATTGCTCAGTTTGCATCTCAGTGCATGAAAAATCCTAAAGTGTTGCAGGGACAATTGATTATCCAGAGGGCAACACATCATTTCTCACTGAAAAAGGCCCTTTCTGGCATCCTACTGGTTATCTATATGAACATTTCTTTTGTATTTTCCTTTCAACAACTGAGAAATAAAGAAGAGGTAGAAAATGAGGTTACAGGGAAAAAATCTGGAGAAAACAATGATTCATAAGATTGTTAGGGTTTCAGCCCCTATTCTAAGGATAGCTACTTTGTTTCCTTAGCAATACTCATGATATGAACTACAGCAAATATTTAAGTATTTCTTCATTTGTTCTTTAGGGATCTTGGTACAATAGACTACACTGCCTATACTAAAACTATATTGTTTGAATGAGAGCAAAGTGGCCTTAAATGTAGCTGAGGTGATTTTAGGGAAGTTCAAATTAACCAGAAAAAGTTTGACAATCTCTGTTGTGATACATTATTCTAGGTCACCATGAACTGGTAATATTTACAAAGACAATTAACATTGCAATAGTTTGTTCCCATGATGGGACTATTCACATGAGTTAAAGAGAAGTCATAGTGAAGTGATGTGTTGGTTTGAGTATTTCAAAATATCACTACTTATGCAAATGAAATAGAAATTAGCACTTGATGTGTCACAATTTTCAGTGATTTATAGTTGTCAAAAGGTTGAAACATCCTTTTTTT
Organism: Melozone crissalis; assembly: GCF_028551555.1. Classification (NCBI taxonomy): domain Eukaryota; kingdom Metazoa; phylum Chordata; class Aves; order Passeriformes; family Passerellidae; genus Melozone; species Melozone crissalis. Next base: position 17,186,995 of record NW_026535782.1, on the reverse strand, counting down.
TCTGCACAGAAAAAACAATTTAAATATGGGTGTAAGTTTCTTTGCTTTGGTGCATCATACCATATATGTAAATAAAGAAAAATGGAAATCTAGCAGCCAGTCAAACAATGCACTGATCATTCTCTGAAACATGGCATATATGAAGTAACTCATTCCATAATATATAATATACTAATATTCTCAATCCTTGGTCCCTTTTCAGAGGTGTTCAAGCTGTGGCTTGCCCAGGCTGGACAGTCTCCTATCAGATAATAGACTGGAATTTTTAAACAATCTTTGCTACTGGGGAATTAAAATAATTTTTGAAAACACGGGGAACTGTTCCCACCATTATTTTAGCTTTTGTTTAATGACTGTATTATAGAGTATTTATTTGTGTTTGTATTTGCTTTGTGGAGGGTTTTGGTGGCAGGGAGGTTACAGGGGTGGCTTCTGTGAGAAGCTGCTAAAGCTTTCCCCCCTGCTGGCCCTAAGGCAGACCCACTGCTGGCCAAGCCTGAGCCAGCCAGTGACAGTGGCAGCACCTCTGGGATAATGCATTTAAGGGGAAAAAAATTATTGCACAGAAACCTTTGTGGCTGGAGAAGAGAGGAGGTAAGAACAACCCTGCAGACTTCAAGGATGGTGAAGAGCAAGAGGGAAGAGGTTCTGGAGCAGATGTTCACCTGCAGCTCACAGAAACCCCATACTGGAGCAGGCTCCTGTAAGACACATGGCCCTGTGGAGAGAGGAGCACACACTGGAGCAGGTTTGCTCTCAGGACTTGTCCTGCCATGGGGGGCCCATGCTGGAGCAGCTGTTTACTGAAGAACTGCACCTCATGGAGAAAAAGAGACCCCACACTGGGGCAAAATGTGGACTCCTCTTCCTGAGGGGGAAGGAGCAGTAGAAACAAGAAGATAAACTGATTTTAATGCCCATTTCCCATCTATCTGTGCTCCTGGGTAGCAGGAAGTAGAGAAACAGTGCTAAACTTAGGCCTGGGAAGGAGGGAGGGGTGGGGAGGAAGGTGTTTAAGTTTTGGGGTTTTTTGTTTCTCATTATGCTACTCTGATTTTCATTACTAAAATTTAAAGTAAATTCCCCAGGTCTTTTTTCTTATTTTACCTATGATGGTAATCACTAAGGGATCTCTCTCTGTATCTCAACTCATCTTCCCTGTCCAGCTGAGGAGGACAAAGATAGAATGGCTTTGGTGAACTCTTGGCACCTAGCAAATCTCAATCCCCACAAACCTAAAAGCTTAAAATTTGGTCCCCAGTGTATGAAGAACATGGTGTCTATGTAGAGCCCTGTCAATTGTATGTTCAGAACTGTCATCTATATTTCTAAAGCAAGATCAGTTTAAAAGGCAAGCAGCACTTATCTTGAGTTTCTCAACTGACTGTGGGTTGATAAGACCACTGGCATGGATTGTTGGAAGTGCCTCATTCTTGATATGAGCACGTAGCTCCAGCTTATTCTGTATCACATCAAGACAACATCAAATGTGTAGCATCCTTCTTATTTCCTAGCGGACTAAACAGGCAAGCATTTATTCCTTTAATTGGATAGATATATATGTATGCAGACATAGCTACATACTTAGATATGCACGCACAAGAGGAAGGCAGAAGAAGATGCCTCTGGAGGAGGCAGCACAATATTTTTAGCAGTTTCTCAGGACGAGATGATCTGTAATTCAAAGCATTGTCACAAATCACAGAATTCCATTACTAAATAACTCCCTTTACCCCCACTAATACACAAAACAGATTATTCCTATTGGGTAGAATAAAACATTGATTGTCACGTGTGATTAATTTGAACATTTGAAAAAGCTTCATATTATAATCCTGAAGTTCAGTTTGACAAAAGTAAAAACTAAACCATTCCAAAATCATCGTAAAATATTTTCAGTTTTCAGGTCCCAAGTATAGCAGTGAGTTGTAAGTCAGCTTAATTCTGTGCTGCAGAACAAAGAGTAATTTTTGCTGAAAACTTCTCAATGGATATGTAGATGAGAGATGAGATGCCATATTGCTGAAATATTCAGAAGCTGATACCCATACCAAGAGAAATTTTGTAATGTAAAACATATCACTACCTTATTTTATTTTTTTTAAATTTCTTGCTCTGGGGTTTCTCCCTCAATAAATTGCCTCCTTGACTGCTGGCTTCTGGAAAATCCTTTGGTCTGCTTGGCTTCCCAGCTGCATAGGCTATTCCCAGTCTCTCAGACACAAATAAAAAGAGTTGCCTGTAGCTCTACCTAGCCTGATTGGCACATATGGCAATTGATTAACTACAAGTGACGTTGGGGGACCATCATCAAATACAGCCTTTTTCCTAAGTTCCTAATGAAACCATGGACTCTCCCCTTCAGGGCAGAATCATCCATTAGGCCCATGTGGTCTGAGCTGAAGGCTCTGTAGGCTCCCATGTAGCAGTGTAATAACCTTCTTAGGAAGCAATGACAGAGACTTCTCTGTGAGACGAATGACTTAGACAAATGGCCTGCTTTGTCTTGCTTACAAGAGCAATTTGGAAATGATTGTATTGTTGACAGCTGTCTACCTTCCTTCTAACACTTCTGTTCCTCCCCTTAAATTTCTCACTGCTCAATTGCTCTGCCCACCAAAAGTGATGTCACAATGGGAACACTTTCTGCTTCTGTAGTATCTTCTCTCACAACAACTTTGTAAGATGCTTTATGAAACATAGAGATCTTAGCATTGCAGCATGCTAGCACGCTCAGCCCAGAAAGCAACAGAGGCAAAGAAAAATTCAGTGACTGGTTGTTCAGGCAGAAAAACTAAATAAGGATTCATAACTGAAAATACCAGGTGGAAGTTATTTGAAAGTGATTGCTGGAAATTTCCACATATCCTCTGAGGTGTGATCATCGCTTCTGTAAGAACTCCTAGTCTCTTGCAAACTCCATAAAATTGGTTATGTTAAATTTTGAGTGTTAATGCCCAACACAGTCAACTGACACATGCCAGAAAATGAAAAGATATGGAGAAAAGTAAAGTTTAGGAGATTTCACACATTAATACATCCGATCTGCATCCTGTGAGAGTGAAAACCATCTTCCTCGTAAACAACTGAGTAAGTATTTTGAAAATATTCAGGAAGCCACATATTGATACACAGGATAAAAGCAGTCTGTAACAATGCCAACTTATGATGGTCTTATGTTTTGGGGTTTTTTGTGGGTTTTGCTTTTTCTGAAGGCCTAGGAAAAGATTTGCGTACTTCAAATATCTCAGGTTTTTTCCAGCAACAAGTGTGATAAAATCTCTCTTTGTAAAGTTTTCTTCTTTAAAAATAAGCATCTGGCAGTGAACTATTGAGGTCTGTTCCATTCTCTTTTTCCATTTGTGCAGCCTGTGTGATCTCTGTATTGTCTATATGGGAACTTCTCAAGTCTGACAATTGATGGACAATATAGTCAGATCTTGCTGAAGTGGCAGGTTTTTCATTCAGCATCACTGCAAGTACAGGACGGACTTGCCTTCCACATTTCTGAACACATTACTGTAAAGAGAAAAAAGAGTGAAGATGTCAACACCTCCATCAGCTGAAGCCTGTAGAATTGTGATTATATTCTTATTGAGGTACAGTAGAGATAGATCTCTGAAACTGGGCCTGAAATAAGGTGAAAAAGTTTGTCAGGGCTTAATACTTCACTCTTAAAAATGCAGGTCAATATTCTATGAATTCTTAAGGACTTCTAATGTTTTGCAAAGTATCCATAACATCCAAATAACAAACATCCTTCTGGTCCTATCTAGTCCTGCTTTCTATAAACTATGTTTTCTTCCTAAAAATGGGAAGTGGTTTGAGTACTCGGAGGAACATTTGCATTAATATGTCTAAATGTAGTCAAGGCAGTTATCATTTATCTTGAGGTACTTCTGTTCGGCCAACATGAAACTTCTTCAATTAATTCATCACCATTTTTTTCTCTTGATTGAAGACAAATCTAAATGGAATACATCTTAACTAACCCTGGTTTTTATAACTTGGAATGAAATCTAAGCCTTTCAACAGTGATGTAAATGTCTTGTTTGCTTAGATTCTTAGTCAGACATTTAACTTACACCCTTATTTTAGTCATTAATGCATATTCAAGGGCCTCTTTCATCATTAAATCCTTCCTTGACACTCCTACTCTTGTATGCCAGGGTTCAAGGCCCATGAAACCATCCCTGTCCCTCTGCACATATCCATGTGTACAAATTGGACCAAGATTTTACACTCTAATAGTGCAAGTTCACCTTCACATTCAAATAGACCATGGAAAAAAAATCCAAGGCTTCCCTTCAAAATCCTGATGTTGCTGCTGTTGGGTGTTGTCCTACTCATGGGCAGAGGGTGATGCAGTGGAAAGTCTGATTTTGCTGAAGATGGTCCTGCCCTCTGCAATTCTCATCCCAGATTTCCCACTGTCAAAAACTGGAAATACACTCCCAGAACGTATTATTTTTTCAGTAACATTCCACCGTAGGTGAAACTAACTCAGTGCCTTTTTGAATACCAGCTTGTGAGCATATGCTGCGTTTTCCTGTTTTGTGTGCAAGACAAAATCTTCTTGATGATTGTGTGGAATGTAGAGAACATCTTGGAGGACATTTCACAGAGGAGATCTGCTTTGCTGAAAATCAGAAAAGTAGTGCACAAATCCATATCAGAATGTGTATTCTTGCTTGCTCAAAACAGTTGTATATGTATTGAAGGAAACAAAACTATTGGTGTGAGAGTTTCCGTAGAGTTCAGTGGTGTCAAGATTTTTCAAGTAAACATGTATTGCAAAAGGCAGACTTTGAGAGATTAGCACCAGTCTGGATACGTTAATTTTCCTCCTAACAAGGACACCAATCTCTTTCAAGAATCCTAATTGTTCCTACTCAGAAGCCATTAAAATTGTATATTGTATTATATTAAGAGTTCATCGGATTTAAATGTGAAAATTTTGTAAACATCAGTATTATATTATGTTCCATTCATTCATTTGATCCTCTAGTACATTAGAGGGGGAAAATATACATGCATTGAATTCTTGAGATTTTATTTTAAGGGCTGCTTTAATGAATTCTTAATTACATTATTCAAAAGGTCCATTATTCAGCATTCATCTCACTTCTAAATGAAAGTCTTTACCTGACATGTGAATGAAATGAGTCTAAATGCTTTCCATGCCACCTAGGGATTTGTAATAGACTTCTTGCTGAATGGCAGCAGCTGGTTTTCTTTCTGGTTTAAATTTTTGTGGATTATTTGCAGAGATGGACAGGTATGAAATACTCATCTTTCCCAAGCATCAGTAAACTCTCCAGTCTCACCAGATGTAATGCAGCCACAGTGCTTGAGACAGATGAAAGAGATAAAAGCTGGAGAGAAAAATATTTATAACATTTCTAAGGTTTTCAAATATACTGTATAGTTCTCAACAATTCTATTTTGTATGGAAAAAGCCCCTTATTAAAGATTTTCTTCTTTTTTTATAGTTCACCGTGAAAAAATTTGGTGAACATTATAAAAGGACTTGAGATTGGGTTTTTAAAAGTGGTAATTGATACTTTTTCTCATTCCTCATCCATTTCAGTAGGACTAACATCTAGTATTAAATTTGGAAAAGAGGTTAAGAGCTCAAAGTACTCAAACAGTTCAGACAGTGATTTGAGATGAGTACAGGCGTGGCTGGTCAGGACTGTACTGCCACTACACACATGGGGCCAAATTCCTCCCTGCCTCAGTCCGTATTTGATCCCAGTCAACAACTGTATCCTATGCAAGGGCAATTTACTCTGGAATAAATCAGTATAATAGAGCACTACCCATCCTCTAGAAGGTCTGAGGTAGTTTAAGCAAAAATTATATATAAAATTATATAGTTATATTCAGAGCCCTGGTAATGTTTTTCTTTAGAACATACTTATTGGCTTCACTGAGAGTTTTTCCTACATAAGGACTGCAGATTTTTCAGAAATTGTCCGAAAAAAAAAAATCTTAATGTCCTGAAAAAAAGAATCCTTCTACTGTTTCATCAGAAAAAAAATCAAATATAACATTAATGCTGGGGAAATGTGTGTACACACAGTATGCCTGTAATTGATTAATTTCCTACTTCCTAATTCTAAATATGAAAAAAAATTCTTAGAGCATTACTTAGAGCATTGACTTATCATAGAATAGATACCACAGTACTATCTATATTCCTTGTGAAAGGATAAAAATATTACTTTCCCAAAAATTGAGATTGTTTTCTTCACTTGTACTAAAAAGATAAAAAACTTCCTTATTCCAGATTAACATGCCGTAGATAAATTTTATATATATTCTATTCTTGGCATCTCTGTGTACACTTTTGCAAAAAAATCTGTGTTAAAGCCTTTTCAGTGTTTTTGCTGTTGTTAGATCAACTTTTAAAGTGCATTTCTTAAATTATATTTTGTTTTTCATACATAGAGATGTATCTTTGCTAGGGCCAAGGCATTATAGGATATACCATGACCTTTCCCCCTACCTGATTATGAAAAAGACTGTGGAATGTAATAGGCTGCTTTAAATCCAGACCATTATTTAGGGCTCAGTCCTGGAAGATTCTGAGCGCATCTCATGCAGTGCCCAGCGCTGCCAATCCCACCGGCTGCCCTGCTTGTCCCTGAGCAGGACTGTGTTCATAACACAAAGCCCCCAGCAGCTGTGTGGCATGCCCAGGCATTGGGTAATGAAGCAGCTGCACCACCAAGCAGGCTGAACCACCTGCTGACAAAAAGGTAACATTTTAGAATGCCTAAGAAATCTCGGATGAGAAAATGCATCATCTGCTCTTCTGGTGGGCAAAATACCTGAGTGCTGCTCACAGGGACTCCCATTCTCCCAGCCGAACTTCCTCTCTCCAAGAGTGATTAAAGTGCACCCTTGAGGAACCGCATCACATCGTGCAAAGATATTCCAGCATTGACCAACAATCAGCCTTTGAAGCTGACTCCTCAATGAAGTACTGGACTTGTCCCCGTTAAACTGCAAACCACATAAATAGCCATGTGGAAAATAATAACAAGATTAAACAAACACATTCAGTGGCACTTATGATGCATTAAGGTACGCCTATTAGGTCACCATTTTCAGATTTGCTCACCCAGCCAATTTTGTCTTTTTGTTTTTTCCCCTGTAGATCCCATTTACCCATCTAACAGCTCAGTTTATTTTTATGCACATCATTAAGGAAAATGAAATCCCATTTCTGGAAGGGTTCTGGAATGAGACATATCTAATTATCAAAATATTTAAAATGTTAGTAACTTCTCCAGGGTGATATGTATTCCCCAAAAGACAGACATAAGGAACATACTCTAAGCTTCAATGCATACTAGGTACACTTCAAGATGAAAAACTGACACTTCTGCAAAGCATCAGGCCAGGCAAAACTCTCCCTAATCACACTGAATTCTATCAGTTCAATGGAAATCAGCCAGGGCTACTATCTACCCATAATACTTAGGCTGCAGCCTGTTGCATCTCAATCTTTAACATATTTATTTCAACAGTGCCTTGGTAAATTATGGAAAACTTGAGAACAAGGAAAAATTAAGTGATTAAGATTAAAAATCCACAAAGGCACCATAGAATATTTAAGTAGGGACACAGAGCAGTTAAAAATGCAAGATTCATAGTACAAGCAAGGGAACAAATAAAACTGAGCATGACTTAACTAAGTCTAACTGCAAGAAGGTATTTTAAATACTTGGAAACATGTTTTATGCATTTGCCATCAAAACTCTTACAAATATGCAGTTCTGATTGTGTTTCTGGAGCCATATCACAGTGCAAAACCATTAATTTTGATAAGGAACATGAAATCTTGTTTTCAACTTCCCAGTTTGTAATTTGTATAGAAGATAGAGGGTAACTTTGAGAGCTAAAGAATACAAAGAGAATTCCTATTGACATTATGGTCTTCCTAAGTTTTATATGAATTACTGTGTGATCATAGTTCTGAGTCAAATATCTATTAGCTTTTCACAAACACACATCAATAAGATTGTCAGTGCTTTGAAAGCTTATATATACAAAGCAAATAAAAAATCAACATCTTTCCATTCTTTTTTGATGGCTAGGAAAGAAGAGCTGATGAGATATTCCATTAGATACTTTTTTGGTATTCTGATTTTTTTTAAGAGGTACTTATTTTAGATATATTTTTCTATATTTCCTGTATGTAAGGTTACAAACAAAGTTGGTGGTGTTCATGAAGCAGGATGTGGTTGTGTTAGGAAATCCCAAGAGAAAGTGTTTCCTGTTTTCAGTAATTTCTAAAATCCTTAATAACAGATTTGACTCATTTCCCACTCCTCCAACTTTTTATTTGAGAAATTAAGTCCATTCATATTATACCTTGCTGGGTAGACAGAAGATATGGGTGGTCCTTCTAGCAATCAAAATTGTAATTACTTTTCCCAATTGTCTCTGATATTTTATTGAAAAAGTATTATGACTCCTAGGCATTACATATGTGATGGTTGTTTTTATTGTTAATGATAATACTAATGGGATTTTGGATCTAGTGTATGAGACCCTATATGGCCTTTTCTTCACTTCTTCATTCCCTCTCTGTCTTTTGAGAGTATTTTAAAAATTATTTTAGGGTAGTACTGTGAACTAATGCTAAAATAGGCTGTATAAATCTCACAATAAATTGCCACCCATTCTTTCAGAATTCATAGCACATATGTTATCCTGACTTCTTTGCAAAAGGTTTGAGGTACAATCATATAATGCAGAAATAATTCTTTATTAACCAGGCTTTCTGACTGCACTAATAATGGTAAATGTGAGCAAAAAGAACTTAAGAAGAATCACTTGATATGATAAAGGATAGTTCTTTTACTATTATCATGTATAATTTCCCGTCTTCCCCTGTAAAAAGAAGAAATTTATAGCCATTTCCTGCATGTACCTTTTTCATTTCAGTTTGACAATTCTCAGCTTTTTTTACTTCAGCAGTACCTTTGTCACTGGAACCGAGCATTTGAAACTTATTTCTAATTTGATAAAATATACATATGGCGTTAGCATGCTCGAGGTAAAAGGTACTAACATCAAAGTCTGCACAGCTCACATTAGAATGATTTTAAAGAGGCATTATATATTTATTTAGCAGGGAAAGAGGGAAGTCTCTTAGAAGTGGTGTAAATGTTCTTAATTTTATTAAATGTTTCCATAAAGCAATTTAATTAATCTTCTTACCAATAACTTCACTTCAGTAGAGCAACTTAAAAACAGCTGTCTTGTATTTAGCAGTTTGGATGTGGTTGCAAAACAGGTGCAATGTTGCTGTGCAACCCTGAAGGAGTTAAAGAACATATATGCTTATGATACCTTCAAACTTTCAACTTAGAATTATTGATGAATGTAAAGCTACTCACTCAAAATCATCTAACCTTCTTAACTGGTTAAAAGAGTTTAATCCTCTCAGTTATTAGGAGACCTTTGAAGTGAAACAGTGAAACTCACTCCTTCTGCCTGTTTTGAAAATTTTCATTGAGTGTAGACTAAATCACAGGGAAATTTCGGCTGCAGCACTTCATCTGCAGAGTAAGCTGTGGATTACTTAGTTGAACTTTGCTCCAGTCAAGACTTTGTAGTGCTTATAAATCTTGAATCCATCTAAGTTCACCTTAAATTAGCCTTGCAAAAACAATCTCTAAACTTCAAGTGTCTACTTGGTGGCTTCTGGCTAAAGGCCATGCAGAAGCAGAGACACTGATTAATTGTCTTTGTTTCTTAAAAACACATCATATTTTATTGAAAATAAAATATCATGGAATACACACTTTTGCCTTTCACTTCATAAAACAACAGTGTCATTGGGTTCTATGCAGATCATTGGCAAAATACACTGCATTTTAGAACTTAAATGGAAGAGGAACTTGAAAGCTTTATAAGTCCTGAAAGCCTTATTGCACAATAATACCACTACTGCATGAAGAGCCTGGGATGGGGCCAAACAAGCATGCCAAGATACAAGAGATTTTTCAATTTTCCGGCAAATAGAAACAAATTCTGGTTTCAGAAGGTGTACTCTGCAAACACTTCTCAATGTGTTTCTGATTTGTGGTAAGAATGTTTTTACTGCTGGTGCCCTGTACTTTGGAGACATTTATTTCCTAAAAGAAAGATTCCATTCTATAAACCTCAACTGTCTGTTTTTTTCAAAGCAATTTAAAATCAAACACACAAATAAAATTTTTAACATATGGAAGCCTTCGTACAGAGACTTACGTATTCCAAGTTAAAATTGTTTTATAAAATGTAATGCTTTGCAGATGAAAACACTGAGAAGATGACTGTTTTTAGCAGTAATGCTTTTTGACAGCGTTAAACCTTGTTTTAGTAATTGACATAAAAATATTTGCTGGCTTTAAAATGGACCATTAATAAAGATGGCATGTTTTAAGTTTTAAAAATTTTACTTAATACTGTGAAGTTGTATAGAATTACAAATATAATATAGTATTTTTTTAAAGAAAATAATATTTTACTTCTCTGTGTTAAAAACCGATATGCATCTTTAAATCTGACTCTTTTTTATAATAAGTATCCTATAGGTTGAATTTGAGTTTGGATTACTTTATATCCATATAATTTATGTATTTTATTTATTTTTTTTTTCAAGTTAGTACTTATCTTCTCCACTGGCTGGCTTTTCTCAACAACTTTTAGCTTTTTTTTTCATACAGAGTCAAAATTGAAGATTGCTGTACATAGATACATTTGCTATTTAAACATTAGCAGACTATTAGTTTGTACACCTAATACTTTCAAGATGTGTACATAGAGAACACCAAAGTATTTTGGAATAGTAAATATTAATTTAGAGGAATGTTGTCATTTTAATAAACTTTTCTTAAAGAGTGGGGGTTTTTTAGCTTTTTCTGGTTAAAGAGTTTGTTGAGCTTTTTATTCCCCCACTTTAAAAATAGAAAATGTTTATCTGGGAATTTATTTCCTTAAAATCTACAATGGTTTACTACGTTTTGAGTCAAGTTTTGATATCATGTCCGCTATGAAAAAGATCACAGAATCAAAGAATCACAGAATTTACTAGGTTGCAAAAGAATTTTGATATCAAGTCCAAATTCTCACCCAGCACAATCTTATCAACTAAACTATGGCACTGAGTGCCACATCCAGTCTTTTTTAAAATGCGTCCAGGGATGGAAGCTCCATCACCTCCCTGGGCAGCCCATTTCAATGTCCAATCACTCTCTGAAGAATATTTTTTCCTAATGTCCAGCCTAAACCTCTCCTGGCCCAGATTAAGACTGTGTCCTCTTGTCCTGTCTCTGGTTCCCTGGGAGAAAAGGCCAACCCCCCCTGGCTCAGCCTGCTTTCAGGTGGTTGTAGAATGATAAGGTCTCCCCTGAGCCTCCTCTTCTCCAGGCTAAACAACCCCAGCTCCCTCACAGAACTTGTGTTCCAGACCCTTCACCAGCCTCGTTGCCCTTCTCTGAATGTTCTTCACCATCTCAACATCCCTCCTCAATTGGGGGGCCCAGAGCTGGACACAGCACTCACGGTGTGGCTTCACCAGTGCCAAGGACAGGGGAAGGAGTCACCACCCTGCTCCTGCTGGCCACCCTACTGCTGATCCAGGCCAGGATGCCATTGGCCTTCTTGGCCACCTGGGCACACAGTGGCTCAGTCTGCTGTCATTCCATGCCCCTGGGGCCTTTTCTGCCTGGTCACTGTCCGGCCACTCTGTTCCCAGCCTGTAGCACTGGACAGGGTTATTGTGACCAAAGTGTAGGACCTGGCACTTGGTCCTGCTAAACCTCATATCACTGGATTCAGTCCATCTTTCCAGCCTGTCTAGGTCCCTCTGCAGAGCCCTCCTACCCTCCAGCACACCAACACTTGCACCCAGCTTGGTGTCATCTGCAAATTTGCTGACGGTGGACTCAATCCCCTCATCGCTAAAGATTTTAAACAGGAATGGTCCCAACACTTATCCCTGGGGGACACCACCAGTGACTGGCTGCTTGCTGGATGCAACAGCATTCACCACCACCCTCTAGGCCCAGCTGTCCACCGAGCTTTTAACCCAGCAAAAAGTGGATCTGAAATGATTCAAATTTTGATGCACTAGTGCTGAATTTACAGCAGGCATTAGTGTTTTTCACTAATGACCTGTTTACAAAAGAATTAAGCCAAGGCTTTCTTTTAAGCACGTGTTTAAATCTCATTGACTACTGCTCTGAGAGTCCTGCATATGCTTTCAAGACCTCCACTGTGGTACGTCATAAATCAATTTGCATCCTCATACAGGCTGACTATGAATGTATGGACAATTAGTCTCTTTTAAAGCCAAAGGAAATAATGAAAATGAACTGATGCCATAATGAGCCCATTTACATGGAAGGCATGTTGATTTCATCCCTATGCTGGAATCTTACAATGGGGACAGTGTTCATTCCCCATGCAACAGCTATCTTAAGCACCAACTGTCTGAAAGAAAGAAAAGACGGTAAAACCCAACAACAGCAAACCCCCACCATATGCCAAAATGAGAGCATCAACTGGGTCTTTTTTGGAGGAATTCCAAAGACAATTTTTTATTGCTGCTAGAGTGACAGTATAGCTCAGTCACTGACCATGAGGAAAAATAAGAGCAGAAACAGGAAGCAAACACAGGTGCCAAGTGACTGATGTCTCAGTAGGTAAACAGGCAAAAGGAAAGTTTCAAAAGAAAAACATTCAGAGCAGGGCTGTGATCAGAGAGCCATGTGGTTACACATGCATTGGCATGCTTCAGCCTACTTAGGCTTGGTTCCTGCAGTCCACAAGTCATTCTCTCTCTCCTCCCCTTCCCTGTGCTGGCACCACTGTTTGTACAGCTGCATGGTGAACACAGTCAGGGACCTGGACCCAGTAAAAAATGGCCCACCAGAAATGGATCAGTTCCCCTTCTGATTTACTTTAGGGGCCCACAGCTGGTTTTGCTGGCATGGCAGAGGTTATGATGTGGGAACAAGATTGTGCAGCTGAGGAGAGGAGAGGAGAAGCTGTTGAAGGCAGCCCCATCAGCCACATAGCAGGGTCACATCCCAGGGCCCGAAAAGCTCTGTGTGGCTGTCCCTCCCTCACACTGCCCTCTCCCTGATAGTATGTCTCTGCTACTGCAAGTGGTTTTTATTTTTATTAGATTTGGGCACATAAATCAGCATCCAGCACCTAGAGCATGGAACTTGGTTTCCTAGATTGCTGTTATATTCTTCAGAGATATAGGAATCTTTTTCAATTGCTGAAATAAAGGCCTCTAAGTGTCATCTGAAAATACCTAAGATAACATACCTGATCTCTGCCAGTTAGCTCCAGAAAGATATCTATCCATCACATCACACGTCAGCCTTCTCTAGATGTTGCAGAAAGCCAAAGGATTCTCAAATAGTGCTTGCCGTTATGTTTATGCAGCTGAACTTGATGCCCAAGGTGGCATAAAATTTCTACAAGTGGAAACTCTCATGAGGCAATAGCACCATTCTATTGCCTAAATATATGGATCAGTTGCTTTTTGAGCTGCCTTGAGATCTTTATTTGTGGCTAGAAAATTCTCCACAGAACCTATGGAATACCTGTGCCTTTTTGAAGAGTAGTGGTCAGACAGGAAGTCCCATGACATCTCAGCTGGCATGAGGCCCAAGTCAGCTAGACTCTACTCTTTGTTTAATTTTTCATTGGTTATGGCTTGGGATCATTTTTCATTTACTCCTTCTTCAAATACTGTCAGTTCTTATCAGCATCTCCCTATTTATTTATGGTTAATGCAGAGGATCATTATGGCCAAGGCAATAGACATTGCGTGGCCTTGCTCATGGGATTTGACTAGATGGCTTCCTTAAATTCCAACAGTGCATGGGTTTTAATAGCCTTCATCAGTGCTTTATGTATTTCTTTGAAAAAGCACTGAAAAATTCCCCTCAGACCTACTGAACTTTAAGGCACAAGAAAGAAAAGGGATATAATCTGTTTCACCAGGTTTCTTACAATTAAATTAGGATGATAATTTCTTTTTAATCTGGAGGGGCCCTTAGAGAAGAAAGCATATCTTGAGGAGCTGATTTGTTCGGTAGTAAAAACAAAATAAACCAAAAAAGCACAGTAGCTTTGTCACATTCCCATTACCTTTAACAAGTAGTTTCATAAACCCATGGATTATGATCTTGTAATGAGACCTCTGCTACCAAAAATAACTGTGAAAAAGGGTAACTGAATGATGAACTACTGACATGCCTTTCTGAGGACCCACAGCTGCACTGCTTCTTTTGAAAAGACATGGGAACACGTCCTATAGATATCTAATTTAAGGGTCTCAAACACATTTAACTAGTGACTGTAAGGAGAGCCAGCATTTTCAGTCATTGAATATTGTCTATTCTGACTACATTTTTGCTTTCCTGAGTTTATAAATTATATTAATCTCAAAACCTAAATTAAATATCCATATACACAAGCTAAGCATTGGTCCCAGCATACGGAGCTTTCATCACATCTAGTTTTCACTCCTCACCATTTCCAATTAACCTGAATATAGGATTTATTGAGGAATCCAAATTTTTCCTTTTTATCTCAAGAAATAATTCCCCCACCATGACCAGTGCTCAGAGAGGAAACAATATGCAGCAGAAAAACAGGAAAATGGAAATAATGTAAGATTAAGAGTATCAGCTATGGGGAATCAGGGCAAAAGAAGATGTTTTCTGTTAGAATTCAGGCTGTTTTTAATGAGGGTCTTGTGAAATAGCTCATTTAAAGATCAGCATGGACAAGGCTACTGCAGCTTTCAGCTACTTGCAGGGTGTTCAGACGCACATTGTCTCTTTTCAACCTTTAGTAACAAAATTCAAGTGATCTAAAACTGATAGTCTAATTCTGCATTTAAATGTAATTGTAATTTTATTTTATTTGTTTTTATCTTTTCTAAAGCACTCTAAGAGGTCCTAAAGAAAGGTGTTACACAATTGAAAGTGCTGGAGTGATTGACAGAGTATTTTACAACTGGCACTTATTATTCCTTTTATTAAGAATAAAGTGGCTTTTAGACTAAAAACAATAGGGTGAAAAGGGGTCTTTTATGCACTCATTATAAGTAGAAAATTGGAAGGAAAAAGTTGTAATAAAAAACTAAATGATTTTGGCACGATATATGTTTCTTTCTTTATATGTTCAGTAGCATATACATTGAAACCACTGGACATACAATAGCCTTCTAGATGTGGAAGGGAAAATGGAAAGTGCAGATTAAAATTGCCAAAGTGCTGCACGTAATAGCCATCTTTTCTTATTTTTGTTATGAGTAAAAAGAGGTCTTTATGCAGCAAAAAGGAATAACATTGTTATATTTTACCTTTGAATTTAAATTCAGAGGAAGTGACAGAGGACTTGAAGAAGATTGTCTATTATATGCCCTGTTCCAAGATGACAGGTGATTGTTGCCCAAGTTGCTGGAAGGTTTTCCCTTCTGTTTTATTCAGTGCAACCCTCTTTTACCTAAAAATCAGCATGCGCCAAATGCCTGTGAACCTTTGGTCATTTTTTGTAAATGGGATGCAGTTTCACAGAGACAGTTTTTAAATTTCGCAGATTATCCAAGACAACAGACCCCAGAATCTCTTGGATTAAACCTGCACTGGGTGATGGTGCTTATTTAATTCTAGTTTAGACTGTATATTAATAAAACCAATTGAATCCCCAGCTTGCAAATGGCTTATTTACAGCTTTCTTCTTAGTCCATCAGAGAGAGTTTCACTAGGGTTTTGTGGCTCTGCGTCAGGTGCAATTTCTCTGGTTAGCTCTTCCTGGAGTCCCTGTCCCTACAACACCAGAGGGTGTTTCACACTCCAAGTCAGAGTCCCACAGTCCCTGGTTCTGGTGCAATTTGACCCATTCAAGATCTGCAAGGTCTTTCAAATCAAAAAAGCTAAAGATGGATAAACATCCTTGTGAGAACATAATCCCTTCTTCTAAGCCAAATGTTGAGATACGAAGGGCTCACTGTAATCCACTGGTGTGTCAGAATTTTGTGTGTGTGAAGTGAGTACACTCATCAAGCAGAGACAAAGGACCTTTCATGTTTGATCAAGAGCATAAACCAACTTAAAATAACTTCCTGTTTTATCTTGGAAAAGTTATTTCTCACGGCAAAGAAGTATATTGGTCATCCAGACCTCAAACCTGTCCAACACCGAAGCTGTTTGGACACAAAGAGTTAAATTTTACTCATGATTCCTCAGTGTTGTGCCATGGTTATGACACAGCATTATGCAGGGTGCCATGGTGCAGGGTTCTTCACGTCAGTTCTGGACTCTGCTTTCTCAGGAACTGATTGCTTTCACCCTCCATCTAAACCCAGGGACAAGTGAGGGAAAGGCTGGCAACAAATTAAGCATAACCAACAGTGGAAATCTGAGATCAGTGCTTACATGACTTGACTTGACTTTGGTAAGTAGTTAAATGTATCCAAGGACCTCATTTTTAGTGAAATAAGTATGATAATTCTTCCACCTCTTACACTGTTTTTCTCTTTTTAAAGCATAATCTTATGAGAACATGGATTTTCTGACACATATATGTACAGTGACCAAACGTTGTCATTTGATCTCGAAATCTTTTCCAAAAGAATTCCAACCTGATATAAATAGCATATAATGTAAATAAGAAAATAATTCTCAAATCAAAATTTAGTTCTTGTTACCCATTAAGTTACTTTGATATAATAATACAAATATGGGGAAGGTGGAAGAAAATTTTATTGTAAATCCTAGATCTTAAGGCATAGTGAAAAAGGCCCTTTGCCAAAATTTCTCTAAGAGAGTTTGTGTGTTTTTTAGTATTTTCAATAGGGAAAATAAGAAGTGATGCATTATATCTTAAGTATACTCTGTGGGAAAGAGAAAAGAGAAAGGAGAGCAATAGTAAGAAAGAGCCAGAGAGAAGGAGAGAAAAGGAGATAAGTGAGGAAGAAAGAGTGAAAGAATAAAGCATTGAGAAGAAAGAGAAAGAAGGCAGAAAGAAAATGAAAAAATCAACAAAAATTTAAAAGTCAACCCAGTCCATCTTTCTGTCTATCAGGAGTGTCAGGAATCATAATTTATAAGAACGAGTGGATGACTACTGTGTATATAAGCCCTTTCACCTTGAAAGTGTAATATTTATATTTCTGTCTTTCAGGAATCCAAATTATTTGAACTTAAAAACTCTAGAATTTCTCTAGACTGTATGAATCTGAGATGATTTCCATCCTCTGACAACAGAAAAACAGGCACAAAATATTCATTTAAAAGAATAAAAATTAAAATAGCCTTCCTAACCAAATATGCTGTTTAAATACTCCAAGGTGCTCTTGTTGGACAAGTTGCATAGGGAAGAAATTACTCTAAGAATAAAAAGTACAGAAAGCATATTATTTTCCACAAGGTTTTATTGTTCTTATTTTTCATGTCAAAATCATCATTGTTCAGGACCATCTCTAGTAACATAAATTTATTTGAATAAGATCTTTTGTTGTAGCAGCACACAAAAGATAGTCTGTATTTAAAGGCTGCAAATATACTAGTAATACCTGCCACATTAGTCTACTTTTATTGGTATATTGTATTTATTTCCTTGGTGTTGGCCAGCCAAGAGTCTGACACAATCATTCTCTGAGATTTCACATCACTTCTCACCAATATTCCAGTTACTTTTGACATTATTTCATTATTTAGTCCCAGGCAAGTATCATAGAATGAGAAATGCACTGAAGGGATAAAGGACATTCCCTTGATGTAATATGCCACAATAAATAAAAATAATAAATAGCAATTATATATTCTTTACTGAAAAAATGCTATAAGGCAGTTCAGCCTGCAACATAATTAAACCATCTAAATTGTAATAAAATCATTACAAATTCTAAACACTTTCTTAAAATTAAAACATGTAAAATAAATTGACATTTGATTCTCTAAAACCTTGGGATAAAATGACTGATAAGATTTAGTAAAGAAACTTGATCGCCACAGTGTTAGAAATGTAGTACTGCCATGGATTAAAATTTTCTTTAAAAACTGAAAGGCAAGAATGGGTGTAAATGCTGAGGTTTTTTTGGGAAATTATGCTATTTATTAGTGGTACTTCTGAGATGAGAACTAAAACCTGCAGTGTGCCTTACAGCTGTGAATAATTTAGGGGAGGATATGAATGCTGACGCTTATTGACAACCTCTGTTACCATCTGTTTTACACAGCAAAATATGGCTGTTTTATTCTGGAAGTCATGTTTCTTCTCTTTCCTCCTGTACTAAGCCTTTCTTTGGCAGGCAGGCATTGCCACTTACCATCAGCTGTGTGTCACAACTGGCTTGCTCCTTACTGAAGCCTCAGCACAATTCCATTGTGGAGTGTTAATAGGCAGTATTAACTCTGGGCCATTGGCATATGCAACTCAGTACCAATCTGAAACACCTCAGTACTGGCAACAGTAATTCTTTAGATTTTTGGTAAGAAATTGACAGAACCAACTAATGAAAGTATACAACAGGAAAATACTAAGATGCCATTACACACAATGTAATGGTACATAATAATGCACAATTTAATGGTAAAATATATATTCCTTATAGAATTACTGTGAATACAGTCTGGTCTAATTTTGAGAAAACAGTTAAGGGGGAAAAATATTAGATTAACGACAACGAAAAAGTCTTAGGGTGGGGGAGGAAATTTTCGCAGAACAAATATTCCCTCCTAGGTTGATCCTGTGAAGTACAGGGAAAGAACAATAAAGTTTAAGGATCTCAACAAATAGAAATTTTCATAGGTTTGAGTAGACCCAACCATGTCAATGTCTCTGCATTCCAATCTATGGGGAATATGAGACTATCACCTTTGGAAGCAGTAATAAAAGAACTGTTTCTGTATTGCAGATGAGTGTGAACAGAAACCAGCAATTCTTCCTATTTGCACATATATCTTAACAACACATCTTCACACACGGCTATTATACCATGAGGTCGTCCAAGTAAGTCAGAAGAAAGGCTTCCAATGGATAAAAATTGTCAATTTGTCTTATCATTGTCATATATTAGAAAATCTGTTCCTAGAAGTGGTGATTTATGTCAACACAGGACCCTGGGGGACAAAAAGCTTGTCCAACCTTAGACATTTCAAAATTCAGATAAATAGAATAATAGGAAATATTAATAAATCTTATAGCTTAATTTTGTCTTATTGGTCCTGGTCATGATTTCTAAAAGTTTCTTCTCAACAGGATTTCACAGGGAATGTATTTGGCTTTGAGTTGCTTATGTAGCTGCACAGAATTGAAACTGTCCTTGTTTCATTCATTGTGAAGCTTCTTGGAAAGGCTCTTTCTGTATCTGGGCATCCTCAAACTGGGCTGTGCATCCACAAAAAAGCTTCCCCTGCAAATGGACAATGTGCCTTTCTTTTTGTGTATTGTGTCAATCACTCCAAATTTGTTATTACCACCAGACTCACACGGTTTTCTTTTACTTGAATGTTTTCCTGTAAAATATTGTATTGTGCTAGCAGGAAGTGTCCATCAGTTTATATCAGTGCTCACTATTGTATAAAACAGAATATGTTCTGAAGTGAGCAATTAATTAAGTTGTTTGATTACTTACCACAGGAAAAAAGATGGGGCTGCATGTATAGGGAAGAAGACTGTGATTGATACAGAAATACTACCAACATCATCCTACAAAAAGATCTTGGTTTCCTGAAAACAGTTTAGAATATCTCCTACTTTAAAGTAACAACTAATTCAGGAAAGGAAATGTTGATAACTGCAAGGGACTCTTTTTCAAGTTTTCCATTTTTCTGGAGAATCCTTCTTTTATGTAGCATTTTACCTCTCTGGAACCATCACCACAACACTTTCTTCTCAGGATTGGATAAAGGAGCCTACAGATTAAACTACAAAGCAGATCACCTCTCCCTCTTCCTCTCAGTTGAGTAGTTTATTTACCTAAATACCTAGATGATATATAAATAATCTGAGGCAAAACCCTCAAAAGTTGTATATAACAAACATCTTTCTGCACTCCTGGAGATAAGCTGACTTACTGTAGCCTAAAATCTGGCCTGTTCAATGGCAGGAATGTAAGAACACAACACTGAAGCTAATAGAAAACATCCCATATTTGGGAAAGGTGCAGGACATCAATGCCAATGCTATTTCTTGTTCAGGACATTTCTTAATTTCTCAGAGAGCCAGCTGAGGTGTCAGAACTGCAGCAATATACACTGTACTGCACTGTTAGCTGGTCAGTGTCTTGCTATTGGTACTGAAACATTTCCCAGGGGTAGAGGGAGGACATTTTAAAATCAGTAATATTTATCTACCATGAATATGAGAAGAGTAAAGAGCATGTGCTACCACAAAATTTTTGAGTGCAGTCCTCTAAAGCCATCTGGACCCTTCAATGTTCTAAAGACATGTCAGTCAATGAAGGGCCTTGAAAAATAAGTATTTTATTTTATTTTGTAGAAAATGGTAACTAGTAAAGGTGTTTGAGAAAGGTTTAAACAATTTTGACTTAGGACAGAAGTGTGAATGATCATATTTGAAATGTATCTCATACTTTGGCATAGCATTGTAGTGTGTGTGGTTAGCTAAAGTGAGATATTTATATTTAATTTATATTTATATTTATATTTATATTTATATTTATATTTATATTTATATTCAACAGATAAGAAACATGTAGGTGTGCCATTCTGCTGTCTAAAAGTTTCAGCCTCTGTCACAAATGACATGCACTCAGTACAGTAAAATAAATATGGCTGTGAGCAAGTCTAAGCCTCACAGATAAAGAGACAAGAAAAAAATGTGCTTACTCATAAAATTATTATTTGTGCTTACTAAGAGAAGATGTGTGAGCCAGTGCAGTGATTATGGGTTTGAGCACAAGCATTTTTCTCTAAGTTGAAATGCACTGGCCAATGAGGTGCATACAGTGTCAAGCTCTGAAAGTGTGCTCTTTCCAAGGTTTTATAATTGGGGGGCTTTTAAAATTTTCATTCCTAGAACTACTTTTTTGGGTCTTTGACCTCCCCCCAGAAAGCTAGGAAGGGCATATGAGCCCTTATAGTCTAGTGCAATTGGGTCATAACTCTGTTTTCCAATTTTTCCTTCCTCTTCCTTTTTATTTAATCTTTATAGCAGAAAACCGTTCCTCCTATTTCAATTTTTCTGTTATACAGAGCAAATAATTTTAAATAATTTTTCATTCCATTATGCAAATGAAATTAAAAATATAGCAAATTGAATTGGAATTTGAACAGTGATGATAGAGGAAATTCCATCTAAATCAAGATAATCAAAATTATTTTTATTTAAGAATAATTTTTACCTTTCAGATCCTTACCTTGTGTAATTTATACAGTGCTGGCCTCTATGTCTTTGTAAAGGTTTAATTGCTCTTCAGGGGAGCAGTGTAGAGCAATTATACAAATGATACCAGATATCAATGATTTCAGTTATAAGGAAAGACTGAGAAAGTTGAGCATATTCTCAGTGGAAAAGAAGAGACTTCATGTAACCCAATTGAAGTTTTAAAAATTATGAAGAAGACTGATAAAATTGATCCAAGCAGGCTCTTTACACTTGCAAGACCACAGAAGTTAGAAGACATGATCTAAAAATTAGAAAGTTGGGAACAAGAAAAGAAATGCTAAGGCATAACTATCTTACACAGAAGGATTAGAAGTGTATGGAATAAATTACTATAAAGGGCCCCTGAAGCAAGAAGCATCATGGAATTCAAGAGGGAATGAGATGAATTTCTAAACAAAAGGAGCGGATAGAGGGGTGGCAGAGGAAATATTCAAATGAAAATAAAGGAGATAATAAGAAAGAAGCAAAGAGAGCATAAGACCCTTTTCCTCTTATTTCTCTGATTCTTATTGCTGATACTACTACTTGGAAATTAATTTACTATTTCCTAAAATAATGTGGGAACCCCAGTAGTACAATTCAGTCAGTCTTCTGTCAGAGATTGTTTTGAAATATTTTTTTGTAATTAGGGGATTCCTGGATTCTGGACCCTGTCATCTTTGATCATAACTTTAAAATGAACCAGTTGCTGACCATAGCCTACCTAGTCATCTTGGACAGCTATGTATTAAGGAACCACTTGTCAACGAGACATGGTCATACAAACTGATCAGATCTTTCCCCTTCCAGAGTTCCAGCTACTGCTGCAGTGCAAGTTATTGAAATACCGAGCACCTTTTTCCTGGAATATTGGTCTGCTTAGGAGCTGGAGTTCTCAGAGCTGTCTTTTACTAATAGACACAGTGAATGTAGCAACATGAAGATTTTTTCTAGTGAAAAGGCCAATTTATGAAATTCCAGTTTCCAACCACATTACAGACCCCACATGATAATTTACGGTATTCCCAGGAAGCAGCAGCAGAAATCTGAGGTTATCTTACAGACTCTGATTATATATGTTGTTTTAATTTTCCTATGACTGTGCAAACCAATAGGAAGTAGCAAAAGCTCTGAAACTGTATGTACTCAGGAAGACATGATTCCATTGATTTACTTTCAGACAGGTGTATTCAG
Organism: Melozone crissalis; assembly: GCF_028551555.1. Classification (NCBI taxonomy): domain Eukaryota; kingdom Metazoa; phylum Chordata; class Aves; order Passeriformes; family Passerellidae; genus Melozone; species Melozone crissalis. The sequence continues at coordinate 17,164,372 of NW_026535782.1, read as the reverse complement.
AATGACAGCTTTAATTACACAGGAATGAATGGCTGGAAAGCCCACATGCACCTAAGAAAGCTTCTTGGCTTTCATTGTTGACTGATATCTACATTCACTTTTGAATCCTAATTATTTCTCAACAATATTAAATATTTAAAACCTAATTATTGCTCAGTTGCTCTATTCACTTCTAGTCTCCTCTACCTGTTTATAATTTTTACATATCATGCACGCTATCATGTCAGAAAAGCCCAGCATGTGAACAATAACACATTGAAATCCTAGAGTTTGCCTAATTAATTGCCTTATAGCTTTCAGAAATGCACCGAAAATGACAAAAAGCTTGGTATATATGGTAAATAGTAATAATATCATCTTTTTTGTTTTCTTGGGAAGTGGGGGATGTTTGAAAGGATTAGGCACTTTTAACTTACAGCTTGAATTTTTTTCTTGAAGAAAATGTACAGGTTTTTTCCTCTGCATTTTAAACATTAATTTCCAAGGTATCAACGGCTAATTATTCAGCAGTTACTTTAATGTTTCAGATAGGGAATAAGTAGCCTTGGGGAGAACATATCCCTCTTTTAAAGTCTAGCTATAGTAAAGGATTATTACTAGAAGATATCCACTGCATATAATCATTGCTATTTCTTTCTCTGTTCAAAGATGGAAAGCAGAGTGGTAAAATTAAATTTCCTCAGAAAAAATAAAAACAAACCAACCAAATCTAGATTTTGCCTAATAGCCCTAAGACCGTAGTTGTGGTTCTGGAGTACAGAAGGATTTATTGCCATCAATTGTCAACCCCATCTCATGCTGGGGGTGGTGGAAAGGGAAATTCCTTTGCTCTTTGCTACCTGTGTCACACTTCAGAGTCTTCCTTGACCCACCTTCTCTGGTCTTTGGTGAAATCATGAACTATTAGCTGGACAGTTGGCAGCAGCACAGCTTAGGGCCCTCAGGGAAGGCCTTGGAACACCCCAAGGGCAAGATCTCTAGGGCCAGGAGTACCAGAGGATTGCAAGTAAAGAAGAAAACTGAAATGATATTTCAAAGAAAAAATTAACACTTTCTGCCTATATCATTGATTGCAGCATCCTACAAAAGTAAACCATCCAGGTGGTCCTTTGTAGCATGTGCCTGTTACAAAACTGTTAAATGAGCAGTAACATACATCTAAATTCTGTTCAACAACAATCAATCCTATTGGATTGTTTCCATATGAAAAAAGGAACGTCAAATGACAGTGACAGCAGCCCTCACTAGGAAAAGGAATAATTTTTCACAACCTTTGTAATGGACAGCTCATGTCTCGTCGTCTCCATTGCTCTGTCAGACAGAGAAAACAGCAGCGACCATGGCCCAGCTGCAGGTGCTTGGTCAAGCTGTGCCCCCAGTTCCATTTCCACTACATAGCTCCTGGATCTCCTCTGGAGTCACTGAATGCCATAGTCACGAGACACACTGATTACCTGGGGAGTGCCTTCCTCATTTCAAAGTTCATGAAATAATGTGAATGCTTCTCTGCAGCCTGGCTGACTGGCAGGCTTTTAGTCCAGAACAGGTTACTTATTTTCACACCTTCCTATGTGGAATTATAACAAGTGGGTCTTTTGAGATTACAAAGATGTTTGGGTTGCGTTGGTGGACAGTAGCATGGAGAAGAAGCTAGTTATGCTTTAAAGCTTTTCATACTCCCTTTTTGGGGTAGTCTCTGACCTGTGCTTGTTCTAAGGAAGTGTCTGGAGATGCTGGGAAAGTGCTATGTGGCAAAAGTTGAAAGCTTACAATGCCATGAGTGACAGCAGGCCACAATTTAAGTCTGTGATCTGGACCCACTACAACAGGAACTACCATAAAGCCAAGATTACTTGAATATTTTCCTGGAATATCATTTTGATATATGGTTTCCAACTTATGTCAGCATTCATTATTGTGTCATCACAAACTTGCTTGTGGTATTTCGGTTAAATATCTGTGAAAGAAAGCAAGCATTATAAGTTTTACTACTAAAATTTATTGGTAAAATCGTTATCTATATCTTGCTTGTAGCAACTGATTTCCTTACATTTAGCTTACTAATACCTACATAGCTTCTGAGTTTGGGATGGGAGTTCCAACAGAGGAAAATCTCTGTTTAGAAGTCTTTCCAAATTTGGACCAGAATTTTCAGGTCAGAGTCTGCTTTTCCCTTCTGCTAGACTTTATGATATGTTGATCATAGAATCATAAAATTGTTTAGCTTGGACAGGACCTTTAAGGCCAATATGTCCAACCATAAACCTAATCTAGTGCCAAGTCCACCACTAAACTATGTCCCTAAATGCCACATACACATGATGTTTAAATACCCCTGGGGATGATTACCACTTCCCTGGGCAGCCTGTTCCAATGCTTGACAACTCTTTCTATGAATAATTTTTTTCCTAATATCTAATCTAAATCTCCCTGGTGCAACTTGAGGCAATTTTCTCTTGCCCTATCACTTGTTACTTGGGAGAAGAGAATTGACCCCCATCTTGCTATAATCCCCTCTCAGGCAGTTGTAGAGAGATGTAAGGTCTCCTCCTATTATTCAGACTAAAGAACATCTTTCTTGTAGTGAGGTGCCCAAAACTGAACACAGAATTCAAGATGCAGCCTCCCTAGTGTAGAATACAGAGCTACAATCATTTTCTTAGTCCTGCTGTCACACAATTTCTGACACAATCTACGATGTCATTGATCTTGGCCACCTTGGCACACTCTGGCTCATGTTCACCTAGCTATTGACCAGCATCCCCAGGTCCTTTCCCAACAGGCAGATTCCCAGCTCCTCATCTGCCAGCTTGTGGCACTGCATGTGGTTGTTGTGACCCAACAACCACAGGTGCAGGACCCAGCACTTTGCCTTACTGAACCTCATACTGCTGACCTCAATCCATCAATCCAGTCAGTCCAGATCCGTCTGTGGAGCCTTCCTGCCCTTCAGCAGATCAACACACCCACCAGCTTGGTGTCATCTACAAACAGAAGGAGCATCCATTTGATCCCTGTGTCCAGGTCATTAACAAAAATCTTAAACAGGACTGGCCCCAGTGTAGAGTCCTGGAGAACACCAGTGGTAACCAACTATAGCTGTACTGATCTCTGTTCATCACCATTCTCTGCACGTTATTATAGATATGTGTGTCCTTAGCTCATTTTGGGTCTCAGCTTGGGGGCTAGTGAAGACTCTTTTCCATGGAGCAGATGTTGCAGAGGAATGCAGGAGGGTAACTGGATGCCTGTAACCCCCCTGTGATCCCCAGATAGTGGAAGAAGCCTGCAAGGGGTCGCCAAGGGACAAGGATCTTACACATGACGCCAGGAAATAGGGCAAGAGTGTTCCCCTTGCTACCCGTCAGTCCCCAATTATATTCATAGATCTAAAACTTGAATATAAATTCTGTTTTGTATTTTCTTTTCGTATGTTCTCACATCCATTCCCTGTTCCATTATAACCACTTATGAAATGGTGTAACTGTCCAAATTACCATAATTTAACCAGCAGAGTACTTTTCTGAGAATAGACACATTGATATGTTGGTCTGTTTCTCTTTAATTACCTGAGAAAGAGGAAGGTAATGATACCATAAATGTAGAAGAAGTTGAATTTTTAGGAGAACTGGTTCTCCAACCTATTGTTAAGCAGCACATGCAAGTGTTTAGTGTATGCTGAGACTAATTTTCAATACGCAGCTTCCCTTGGGATATTTATATTCTTCCAATAAGCATAGAACTGTCCATCAAAAGTAACTTTATATACCCACACAGCGCACACACACACACACACACACACACACATAGTCATTGCCACAAACTTTTTGGGGTTTCTTCTCTGAAGAGCTGCAAATATGAGTAACATTTTCTCTGCACAGTGTCCAGTTAAAGTAGGTGGGTGCTCATTTCAACAGACGATTGTAACATAAGTACTAATTTTTTTATTTCCTTTTTTTTCCTGCCTTTCACTTTTGCAAGCAGTTAAGTTAAAAATCTCTTTTCTGAGAGGTAGAAGCTATTAATGCAAAGGAGGAAAAATAATTTCATAAGAGATGCTTTAGAGTCCAGCCTATTTTGGTTTTCTTACTCAAATCATTTACTTCTAATTAGATAAGAGAACAAAAAAAAATTCCAAAGGGGAAAATACTTTTTTTTCCCCACAAATTGTTTCCATCGTTTCTGAACTCTGCTAAGCATTTTTAATAGATATGTGCCCTTAGCTCATCTTTTGCATGCTAACAATTTAATCTGAATACCAATATAGACACAAAATAAACGATTGTTTCCTGCCAGAGGTATCTGCAGAAGAAATCTTGGAGTAAAACATTGTCTTTGCAGCTCATTGTGTCTCTAATTAGACTGGAAGGAGGCAGAAGCTTGCTGGTGTCAGTCTGTGTTTAGCATGCCCTGGAGCTTCAAGCTCCTGTGGGTATCAAAGTGCACTAATTAAATGAGGGGTCCACAATACCGCACTAAACATCAGAGTGAGAGAAAGAGTCCAGTGTCCTCAGTGCCTTTGAGAATCCATGGCCCACGCTAATTACCCATTGTTGAATTGACTTCCCATTCTACAAGGAATGAATGGTGCCTCTCTCCCCCCCTTTCCCCGTCCTCCCCCTGCCTTCCCCCACACCCCCCCGCCCTTAGATTTTACCATCTTTGCTTTGGCCGCCTAATTAATCTTATGGAAATCTCCCGAAGCCAGATTCCAGCAAGGTTGCCCCGATGTTTATAATTTGATTTGTGATGATAAAAGTGAAGACACCCGGTGATGGAACAGTGTCGTTTCCAACACTCTTGAGAATCGAAGAGGCTATCAATCTTTCCCACGTGCATGGCAAACTGATATCCTAGAAAATTAACTTCAATTAATAACAGAAATCCCCAGACGCTCAGGGAAGTAGAGACGCTTTGAAAGAGAACCTTCAAAGATGTCTCTGGATTGTCTTTTATATGCAGACTCTTCTTTTTATATAGAAGAGATTCTCAATAAGGGAACGTGTGGTGAAGGGGGGAGTTCCCCCTCTCCCCTTTTAATCTGAGCAAGATGAGGTAACATTTTATATTTAGTTTAGGAAGAAGTTAACCAAAGGTCTGTAGGTTAAATCTGTTTTTATTTCCTCTCTGTAGATAGGATTGGATTGAACTGGCTATGCTACACACTGAAGAAAAGAAACGTAAAATAAAAATGCTTTTAGAATTATGCTCCACCCCCTTGCCCCCCCCCTCCCCCCCAAAAAAGTGCTGGGAAGTTAGGGGTTGGAAAGGTTGTCATTGCCAGTTGTCTTTGCCTTGAAAGGTTTTGTGATCTAATGTGGAATATTCTATCAGGAAAAAAAGACTTGTTAAGATTTTACATGTTCTAATAGCTGCAATGACACAGATAGTAAAGACTCCTATAAAAGCCAGTCTAATTTCTGTGAAACTGTGCAACACATGAATTTTACTCTACAAATTATCTGTCATGTCTACATTCGTGAGTGGCATTCCTATATTGCTATTATTTGGACTAGCTGATTAGTCTTCAGACAACTTCAGTTTAGTACAGGAAAAATAGAAATATATGTGACACCTCTCCACCTGCTATATCAAGAAAGTCCTTGCTAAACAAACCAACAAACAGACAAACGCACAAACTTTAAAACATCGTCCATAATCATTTCTGGTTTGGTTTGGAGTTTTTTGTGTGTTTGTCATAGACAACAAATTAAAAATTAACAATTACTTTGAGGTGATGCATAAGCAAAACTTACTACCCAGTATCTTTACTAAAGTCTATCACCCAAATAATTTTCAAGGTAGCATGAAACAAAGCTACAGTCTCAGCTTAGCAGCAGGAATGGGTTAAGTTTATTGCATTTCAGGTTCTTGTTATAATCGCAGTCACGTGAACGAATTCATGTTGTGCCATTTCTTGCTCTCATTACAACCTTTGTTACGAGAATGAGGTATTAGGGTTTTAAAGCCTCATATATTCTGTGAATTATGTTAGTGTGCTGTACTACTTTGACCTTTTAAGTATTCTGTAATTTGATTGGCTGGTAATTCTAGTCCTTTTCCTGTTGACAGCCTCAATAACCTTTCAGACAAAAGTGGAATGGCAATCCAATCAAAATACAGAATATTTGAGAATACAAAATATGGGGTAAAAAGGATAGCTATATTTCTTTGGGAGAAGACAAAATTTTAATTCTATTTACTTCCCAATTTAAAAATTGGGAAGTAAATAGAAAACAGAAATTAAAATGCGTTCCAAGGATAAATCTTAGGATAACACATGAGAGTGATAAGATGGGAGTTTTTAAACTTACCTTGTGATATCTGTGGATATTTTCTTGGGTAACTCTATTTGATAGATATATGATAAAATTTTTGTAACATATTTTTAATATTGCCATATCATAAGAAATTTTATTAATGAAAGTTTTATTTCATGTCTTCAGTATTTAGATATATTTTTTAATATTTTTATCAAATTTTGAAATCGGTAAATAAGTATACACTAAGACAGAGCATCTGAATACTTTTTCTAGGTTATTAGGGGTAAAACTAATTCATATATCATTTGCTTGATGTACAAAGTACCATGAAAACATGAAAAAGTAGATGTCTGTTATTATTTGGTACTATCATCTGTACATTTACATTTGACGATTGGAGAAGGCTATCTATTTGTCAGAAACTGCCATTTTGTCTGGGTTTTTTTTTAATAACACACTTTGTGTTATTGTAGCCCACATTTGTGTAAAAATAGCCCTCAATGAAAAGCATTATTAATTAGAATGAATACACATTTATATTTTCTACTGCATGAAAAAGAGAAAGCAAAATAATTTCACAGAACCTAGTCAACTTTAAACCAAAAAAAAAGCCAGTTCTTTTCTCCAGATGAATTCTTTCTCTGAATCCAAAATTATTTTCCATTGAAATCCTTGTTTATAAAAAGAACTAGGGTTTTTTTAAATCATCTGTAAACACATTTTTTCCTTTTTTTTTAAACTGGTGGTTTTTGGGTGTTTTAGAGGGTTTTTTCCTTTTTGGGGTTTGTTTTGGTGGTTTGTTGTTTTGGTTTGGTTTTTTTTTTTGGTATTTTGTTTTGTTTAGGAGTTGGTTGGTTGTTTGGTTGGTTGGTTTTGGGTTTTTTTTTTGTTTTTAACCTGTAATAGAATTTTTATGGAGAACCCACATAAACAGTGAAAAACTTTCAGGAAGGTTTCTGATTTAATATCTTTTAAAATCTCTCCAGATGCTATGGCAAACTCAACTTGATATAATTTGAGATTTACTTGCTGTAACTATGTCTATAGGTAGATACAGTTTGCCTTTTTTATTTGTTTTGCTATTTCAAGTACAGGGTTTTTTTAATTAGCAGTTGTAGCTAGCTTTCAGTTTTGTCCATGAACTCTGTATGAGGGTTGAAGTGGCATACAGTTTTAATGCCACTTCAGGGAATTCTTTCTTTCTCAATGAAGGAAATAAAATAATGGATTCTTCTCTTTTCCATAAGGCCACTTACCAGGTATATTTAGAGAAGGAAGGATCCTTTCAGGATTTGTAGATGAATGAGGTAGAAATTTCCAGCCAGCTGAATTTTTGTATTCTTCTACTTGGCAAAGAAGAACGTAGGTCAGCTCCAGGGACCACAGGTTAAAAATTTGAGGAACATTAAAGGGCATGCCATTGATTTCCACAGTGCACTTCTATGAAGAGAAAGGCTTCAGATATATACCACTTTCAGCATATCCCCTTATATGATGTGGCAGATTTTACACAGCATAATGTGGAGGCAAAATAAGACAGATACACAAATTGTTCAGTAAACTTTCAGCCCTAGTTTTCTAGAGTTGTTGGGAAGCCTCTGAATAATAAGCAGAAATGTCAGTAATAGAAAATATTACACCACATGATCAGTCTGTAAATTTTGGAATTTCAAAGGCCTGATCAATATTTTCTGGCATGCTAATGTGACTAAGAAGTGGCAGAGAAATCATATTCTCTCTATTACCATGTGATGCAAGCACAAGGTCCAAAGTACACCTGGGCCTAGAGTGAGCCTGAAAACCATCAGTAAACAACCAGGTGAAAAGTGTTTTGTGATTTTCAATTGAAGCTGCATTTACATGAGTGTAATTTTTTTCTGTATAATTCTGTAAGTCTCTCTAACTGATATAGGTGTTTCCTTGGAAAGGCTTAGCACAGATATCATCATGCAGGCTTCTACTGCTCTTTGAAATATCTTGGATTATTTGAGATATTCAGGACTGATAAAAGCCACACTAGAGGCGTTCTCTGAATTTTAACAGTGGGGTGGGATTCCTTGCCTTGATGAAGATAATGAATTGTGGTCTTCACAGAAAGATGATCTTGTGTGACCTTGATGGATGTCTGCTTTTGCAGTCAATGCATTCAAGAGTACAGTTCACCTCCCCAAAGGAGGTTGCAGGGTGAGTAGAGTATCTTAATGATTATTTTGCCTAGGAACTCAACTCAGGTTCCAACATAAAGGTATCACAAACTGTTTCAGATACTTAATTTGGGACTGACATTGAAAATGGTTTTATATTTACACCTAGGACCAGTTTTGTAAGAATGGAAGGAGCAATTGAGCTTCCATCAGTTTTTATTATCATCACTGCTTTCCCATAGTGGTTACACTTTGACTTTCTTTCATTGATGAATTAGGCTGTTGTTTATCAGTATACAAATCTTCATATGTGGGCCATTTATTCTAACCTGAATATGTTCATCTTATTACATCATTTAACAAAGAAATTTTAAAGAGAATTCTCAGATGGATGTCAAATGACTTCCCTCAAAAAAGTATAAGACATTATTTTTTTGAAGATACCAACATATTCAATGACTATGTGTTTTAGTATTGATGGAATTTCTTCTAATCTAAACCATTAACTTTCAAGTCCAAATGCAACGTTTTCACCATTTTTCCAGCAGGAGGTCACCTCCACTGAAATTAAGGCAGTTTAATAAACTGAAAATTAAATAAAAAGGAATAATGTGTTGTAGTAAAAAGCTTTATATTCAGTAAGATAACCACTGTACTGCATGTACGCCTTCTTAAATTGCTTGTTCCTGTCTTCCAGAGGTCACCTGTAAGTAGTCTAGCAATAATATTGCAAACTTCATACTTTGTTCCCTTAATAATTACCAATCTACGTATTTTTCTGCGCTGTTATGTGATAATGCAAATCAGTTCCATGTAAGTAGTGGGAACCTGGCAGGAAAGTCTGGATCGATCTTTCTTCTCAAAACTGACTTTTGAAAGAACTTAGAGTCAAGAACTTTAGAAGTCAGTGAAGGCAGAAGACTCAGAATAGAGTAAGTGACCAACAAAACCAGACAATTCAAATGTATTTCCTCTGACAGAACTGTTGACCTAAATTACATCATTTATTGGTCCAGGGAAATTATCACCTACCTTTTCATTGACCCATCTGAAGGATAAGTAATACCTCATATTACAGTTCAAGGAAAGAGGAAAGAAAACAAAACCAAAACAAAAAATATTTTGCATTTATTAGGAATTGGGACCTCGGCTCTGATCTTACTTTCAGATAATAATATGGAGGTCAGAGGCTTTATAGTCAGATAGTTCAGATGAAAGATGAATTTCCTAGACATATGAACAAGTTATCTAAGGGTAACATATTCCTGTGTACCCACTTGGTAACTACAAAAGTTCAGACCACTGGTCCATTCATGCATCCTTACTCCCTTTGACTCACTTTCTGAAGGTCTGATTTGTTAAAGTGCATCATTCATAGCTGTGCTGAGGTACACAAGTGGACTCCACAACACAGTCAGGAAGACCACATTTTGTGAGCTTGTTGCTTTTCAAGGCATTTTCTTCCATGTGCAGAGAGTGTCTTTGTATTTAAACCCATGATGTATCCAGAGAAGTTACCCAGCTGCTCCATACATAACACATTCTTCAGTGCCTTTCAGCAGTAAGAGAAATACCCGAGCCTGTGGGATTAGAAACGCTTGTCTCAGCCTCTTCTGCCACTCTCCTCCTAAAAATACGTATGCCCACAGGAACAGATCCGTTAGGAACAGCTGTGATTCTTCATTTTGTGGGACTATGGACAACAGAAAACCAGTCGATATTTCTCATTTGTCCCTGCATTCACAATGCAAGAAGGAAAAAATTCTCATCAAAAGTTAGCAGATAAAACTCAGTAAAGATGGATAAATTTCTCTTTCATCTACCCACACATAGCAGCTCAGAAGTGCCATAATGTCAGAAGTCACACACCATTTTAAAAATAAAGGAGTACATGAGTCATGACAGCTGTGACAGACATTTTCACTTGTACTAATGAAGAATTAAAAAGATGGAAATGTGGGGGTTTGAGTGTTTAATTCATATCCTTTTTTTTTACAATACTTTTTTCAAACTATTTAATACTCTAGAAAATGCATTGCCCACATAGTGTTCAAACTGGAGTACACAGCAACCTCAGACACTTCACAAATAACTGCATTCTTGACAGGTCACACAAGAATATAATCAGAAGTAAGGCCTATAGGAGGAGAAATAAGATGAATTTTGTTAATGAAAGAAACATTTTGGATAGAACTTCTGCTGCCAGTCCTTGAAGTATCATTTTCAGGGAAAGTATTTTAAAATCAGAGATCAGAAGAGCTACAAGTTCAGGTGCTTATCACAGTCTCCAGGCATACTCATTCTGGCTTGCATCTTAATATCTATGATCCTTAAGCTCTAGTGCATGCAAATAAAATTCTTTTCAAAATCAGAGAGTTCAGTGACCTTATTTTGATAGGTACTTCCATAGACTTTTGTGTTTGAAACAGCTTGACATTTTTTATTGCTTACCCAATTTCTGCCTCTCCATTACAGTCCCAAATGAATCACATTATAGGGAAGTATTTACTTTGTCATCTGTCAGGAAAGACCATCTGATTGCAGCTGTAAATGAGATCAGATCTGGGAAAATAAAATCAGTTGGCAAGACAATTTTACCTGTTAGGATTGGAAAAAAAAATAAGGTAAATCCATACTATAAAGTTATCTCTAATGTTTGCTGGTTACTACATGGAGACTATAGATGAATCATGATGGGCCAGCTGTATGTTTCATGTTACCTTCAGAACACTGAGATATTGTGTTTAAAACTGTCTGATTAATCCTGTTTCAGGTTGGACTTTAGAAAGTGGTAAACTACCACTTTTAATCTTCAGGCAATCCTTGATAAAACCTTTAGTACATAAGCAAACAATGCATTTAGAACTTCTCAAAAGAGCATTAAGTGGCAGGAAGAACAATTGTATGTGTTTTATTATTTTTCTTACATAGACTACTAAAAAGTTCCTCTTTTGTGGAAACTCTGAGGTTTTAATTGGAATAGAATAAAGTACTTAAAAGAGACAGTGACTTTAAGGTGTTCTGGAGGTGCAAAATGGCAAAAAGCATTTTTTGCTATCAAAATCAGTTTCATTAAAACAACTGCTCTTTGGATTTTTTTTCCCATTGTACCATATGATAAGTTTAACAAGTACACTGTAATATCTCAGAATAGGTCCCTGTGACCCATTCAGTTTTCAAATTTTATCTTCCTGGTGAATTCCTCCATTTCATATTCTCATCTCAAAATGTGATACTTTATATTTATCTGCTTTGTCTCTCACCTATGTGAACTTTTATTTTTACTACATTTTACCAAATTTCGTAGACCCTATATTATTTTTCTGTCCTTACGTTTTCTTGCAGCATCTTTTAATTTTGTACAGTTTTCAAATATTAACTCTTATTGATGTTATTTAGAAGAATAAAAGAGTTAAACAGAATTACATAGCCTCTGTCTATAAAGTAAACTCCATGTTTATCAAATTACTCCAACCTACTGCTAATGTGATTGAAGAGCAATATAAAACCTCCAGCATCTCAATTCCAAAATGGAGGAGTTGACAGGTCCAGAAAAAGCACAGCAAATTTAAACCAAGAGAGTAAGCAAGGAACTCAGAATATCCACTATTACTATTTCTTCAATACACCTTGGTAAAATACAGTCATTCCCTGCCCAAGCACCAACCCATAAAGATTTTTGCCTCCAGCCCAGCTAAGAAGAAAGAGCCATGACGTTTCCAAGGACAAGGAGGCAGTTTCAGAGAGCTGGTTGTGCACAGATGCAGCAGTCAGTCCCCATCCATGTTCTAGACAAAGCAGCCCACAACAGAAGAAAGAATTACAAATGTGCCTGGTTTTGAGCTTAGTTACATTAATAATACATTATCACACTAGCAATTGTTGGCATGTGCTTTGCAAAAAACAAGGTTATTACATATGGTTTTACAAAGAATTGAAAAGAGAAAAAGTTTCCTTCTGAGACTGTAAATTGATTGCAAAATATTCAGCCAATAATCTGCCTTTATATACTATGGCTGTTTTACTTAACATACTGAGATAATAAATATCTTCAGCTCAACTTCATAAAAACATGACTTTACCTCTGGAAACAAAAATTAACAAAGTAAATGAAAACTATCCCACAGAAGCACAGTGGTGTTTGAGCATCAATTTGACAGGTACTGTAATTTCCCTGTTTAGGGGTTCTGAATATCATACAGGAGTGTACTGCTGCAACATTATAAGTATTCTCACAGAAGTCATCTGAAAAAGAAATGTTTTAGTACAAAGCAAAGATGGTATTGGAAGATGGATGCAGTCTGACAAATTTGAATGATGGTCCCAAACTATGACCTTGACTTATTTCTGTTTAACACACATCTATTATTACCAAACCAGTAACAAACAGGAAAGTTAACACTGTAGGAGATTCACTCTAAGCACTGCTCTGTCATCAACACACATTTGTATGCAAGTGACTAGAATGAAAACATGTTTAGTTCTAATCTATGCCTTCCTTACTATTTTATGTCTAGGGAAAAGATGACAAAATGTGCACTACAGTCTTTGCAGATCCCTCTGTAAGAAAAGCCATGAATGCAAAAGATGACACACATTTTATTAATCTCCTCTCAACACCTTCTTTTATAATGTATTCAGACTTTTGCTTTTCCATATTTAAATAGGAAAAATGATTTGGGCAGTGAAGAAGGGCTGGGGGGTGGTGGTGGGGGGGAAGCCGCAAGCTTTTTATTCTTTCCACAGAGATTTTTCCTTCTCCTTTTGCTTCATAGTGTGTCAAGAGAGAAACCCATAAAGACACAAGCATTTGCTTCTTCTGCAGCATATCTCACTACAGACGGAATAGGCCTTTGACTAAATTAATCTTCATCCTCAGAATACTCACCGCTGATCAAAACTTTTAGAGCCTAGTATATACATACATACATACATACATACATATATACATACATTCATCCCATTTATTATTTCCAGAAATCTGTGCCTTGTGCTAAACCACATGCCTGAACTTGCCATAGAGAGCACAGTAACTCCACAGGCTTTGTGATTCCATAAGAGCCCAGGAAAAGATGACAGCTTCTCTCCATCAAAGGCCTCTTGCAGCAGAAGGCAGCAGGCCATTTTTAAACAACACAGTTCCCTGGGAACACAACTGGTGATCTACCTTGCAAGCTGATATTCTCCATCCTAACACGAAATTCAAAGATGAAAGTCCATCCTGATACTTACAGTCTCCTCCGGGAATATGGAAAATTATCTGAGAGATTCTACTTTCCCCTTCAGAAATAAACAACTCATTGTACAAGCAAAACAAAAAACTGCAAGCCCTGGAAAATGAGGTCTTAAAGATCATGGGAGATCCTGTGAATACATTCACAATCATGTAAACAAAAGGGGGTTTTGGAAATGAGGTGCCCATACATTTTCAATTCAGCTGTCCTTAATGAACCCATTATTTTAAACAAGTATGCATCCATGGCTGACCAATGTACACAGGCACACACAAACCTATCAACTGCTTCAAGAATGAGAAAAAAAGAATACCAGAAATGTAGGATTTTTACCTCCTTTTAAGTAGCTAAAGGGGATCCTTGGATACCTATGAGCCATACACACCTAGATAGACCAATAGACTTGCTGATTGGTTAGATAATATTCCTAATGCTTTTTTTTTATTTCTTGCAGGGCTAGGACAAAAGCACTGTTTAAAACAACACCAAACTTTGTTGAAATGCAGAATAAGATGGCAATTGCAACTGATCATGCTTCATGTTTTTAAAATATAGGTCTTAGATATTAAAAAAATGTTGGCTTACATTAGAAGTAATAGTTTGGGATTTTCCCATGTAAATTGTCTTTCTGAAATTGGCTAAACATTACTAAGGGTTGAAAGCTTTTAAAAATTCAATCTTTTGAATTACTTGTGGGAATAAATTATGATTCCCTATCACATTTCCTTACAAAGTAGACATATGGTACAATTAATATGGTGCAAATGAAACCTGGCAAGATTTAGATTAAATTCTAAAGGAAACAAAAAGTAAATGAACATGGAAATCAGCTTCTTGTGTTTCAATTCCTTGTAAATTGAGAATAGAACAGACATTTGTAAGATTATTTAGGAAGGATGCTCTTCTGTATGAATTTCACTTAAAATCAACACACTGTAGAGCACCTTCCAAAATCCTTAACCATGGACATGAAGGGATTATCCTTTTAAGAGGCTGCAGTACTGTTCAAAGAGAGAAGAATGCAACATCTCTGAATGAGAACTTAGTCATTGAAAATAATATGAAATTTAGACCAACAATGCTAGAAGAGAATCTGCTGAATCTGTTCATCCTTTCCCAACTAGGTCAAAGAGCAAAAGTATTCTGAAATGTTCTTTTTCTTTCCTTCCTTCCCTCTTCCTCTTCATTCTCCCTGCCTCTTTTCATACCCCTTTTCCCTTTCTTCCTTCCTTCCTTCCTTCCTTCCTTCCTTCCTTCCTTCCTTCCTTCCTTCCTTCCTTCCTTCCTCTTTCTTCACTTTGAATGTACAGAAAGATGCTGTGGCCTCTAAATGAAATATGATAAGACTCAAGCCAGACTCAAGAACTCTGTCTTCATTTTAAAAACACATTTACATCAGTCTGGTGCACTTTGCTCTGACACCATTTGAAGTCCTGAACAAGAGAAGAGTTGACTTTGAAATGTCGTTTAGAAGTATTTTTCAACATTTTCAAGAATCAGGAAGGACTAAAACACAAAGCTAATCACATATCCTCTAGATATCTGAAAAAAAATAAATATAATATATATATCTGAATATATATATATATATATATATATATATATATCTGAATATATATATATATAAACTCTTCTTTTTCCTACTATAGTTTTATTTTAAGACATTAAATTCAGAAAGGAACTTCCCTAGAGCATTCAGGTGTTGGGACAGCTTATGTGCGCACTGTTACTTAGCCACAATGCTTTTCCAAAAGAAAAACCATGCCAACTTTCTTGCAGACACTCTCCAGGTTCTTGGACTGATCAGAGAGGAAAAACTAGGCTTTAGAGTCCTGTCATATCAGCAACAGGTTTGTAAGACCTTTCCTAAAGTAATAATTTCTCTGGAATAAGGACAAGCCACTACAGAGACTTATCCCAATAGATTAATAGAGATTTTTGGGCCACAAATCATGAGACTTGCATCATATCAGGTTCATCTAATAACTCACTATTTAGAAGCAGAACAGAGCAAGACTAATTGCCTAATAATATTTAACAGTTAATACAAATAATATTCTACTACATCAAAGGTGAATTCATACAGCAGTTAAGTATACAAATGACTTCTAATAAAGTGGTAATTTTTCTGTAGTGTATAAATGCAATCATATTAAACTCAAATCAGTGAAATGCTAATTTACTTTTTAATAAGTTCCTTTCCTATTTCATATTTTTAAGCAACTTTCAACTGGTTTGGTTAAGCATAGTTAATAAGATGAAAAGAGGGGTTTTTTAATTAACTCAGACAAAATATTTCATTGTATATATGCGAGTTTTTAAGGCAATGTAAAGTATGATTAGAATTCAGGTTTTATCCTATTTCATCTTTTTGTGAGCTCTGGAATTTGAATACAGCTATCTGAGGCTGTGGAGAAGAGGTATCTTATTCTCCTCTCTGAAATTTGTATTTCTGAGGAAAGCTCTTAGTTTTCCTTTTGGACACAACTGCATTATTCTTGGCCAGCACATATTCTTCTTTCTAATCCATGAGAAAGCAAAATCACTACAACTCTTAAGCCTGGTTATCCCACAAAACCTAAATGGGTCATTATGAACTTCTTCCATGACTCTCACATTGTACAAAGGGACAGACGATAATTTTTGAGGTCCCTTTAAGGTGTATGCTCTAATTTATAGATACTCTGAACAAAAACTGATTTCCCCAAAGCTTAGGAAGAATAATTTATACCCTTACGTACCAACACCTGTTTGCTGTCTGCAAGCCTGACTGAAAATTGGCCAGAATCAGCAAAAGTCTTGAAGCTGATTTCCATGGAATGTGTGATTATATGACCATTATCAATCCAGGGAAGAGAAAAACATGCTCATTAATTCCCATTCCATAAACACAAAAATGTCTTTTATGATATGTCATTCAGATCAGGCATCAGAAGAATATCTACTCTTGATTTTCTCCAAACTCTGGTCCTGGTCCACTGCAGGAATTGCATTGTGCAAGGGAGCAGAAGCTCACTCTTTTTTGTTAGGTTACTGCTTGTTGCCAGCTCTCAGAGAATTCTCTTGAGAGAATAAAGTTGGTGTATCAGAGAGACTTGACAGTGTGCAGAGTCTTCCTGTGTTTTCTCCAGCACAGCTGAGTTTAATAATTATTCAAAATAAAATGTAATACTTTTAGAGTGAAAACTTATTTTTCCACATTCCTGATTTTCTCATGCCATTTGTGTATGAAGGTTTAGAATCACTAATTCAATTAAACTATAGATCTTATTCATATTTCACTGCTGTTGGACCTGAATCTGAAGTCCTCCCTGGTCACCCATAAAAGAGTTTTAATGATTTGGAGTTTGAATGAAGGTCATTATATCATATCCCACATTACATGCAGGTAATAAAATTCTTTTCCTGCTTTGATTTTAGTTGAATACAATTTTCTAAGTGTAACTGGATATCAGAATGCCTTGCTTTGTCTAAATAGTAAACATAACCCATTATTTGTCAATTTTATTGTCATTAAATGTTTTTGTTACATAAAGTCAACATTGTTTCATTTTCATGCTCTCAGGCAACTGATCAAAATATTTTGGAATATCTTCAAAACTTGGAATATTTTTCCTGCAAGATAAGAGAAAGGTTTCATGGTTTCTTTACTCAGCAACTAAACTTTGCATGTCAGGAAGCCTCAGTATTTTCACTGATTTTCAGCTTCCCTCCCTCCTTCAATCCTCATAAAACACTTGGTTTAAAAAAACTCCTTCAGGCTTCAAAATATTAGTATTTTCTTGGTTTAGATTCTCATCCAATTCTGGAAAGACAGATGTCCTGCAACACTACTGGCCTAATGTCTCCACCATTTGTAGAATCCCCAAAAACCATCATAAGAAGCTCTTGAGAAGAGGCTCTTTCTCCCCCCCAGCCGGTTGGCCCCTCGCATCTGCCTCCCAGGAGCGCCGTGGCCGAGTGTTTGGGTGGCACTCTGGGGCCTGCAAGCAGGTGAGATAATGTGCTCCAGAGCATCTGCAAAGTATTTGTCAATCAGATCTTCTGTTACCTGATACTTTCAGCTAAACCTCAAGGATTGACAGCTGTGAACCCAAGCCTGCAACTTATGTTATTCCACATCCACTAGATGAATAATGATGCAGAGCTCCTTGTTTATTTGCTTATTCTGAAATCAGATCTTGTTTATTCTGTGCCCCTTTCTAGTCCTGATATATAACTAATTGTTGGCAGATGTGGCAAGTATCTAGGGCCAAGATATATTTGTTTGCACAGTCTGATTTTTGAGTCTCAACCAGTATCAGGCAATTGCAGCTGTTTTTTATCAAGATTCTGAGCACTGCAGACAGTCCACCTGGCAAAACATGATTTGCCCATATGACCTTCAGATGAAAGCTTTAAATACAGGACTTCTGCTCAAAAAATATTTAAAATATCTGAAAAAACCTAATTAAATTAACAAATTGAAGTGAAATGCTAATCAGTGTTTGTACATGTAAAAATTGCCCTGTGGTTCATATACAACAGGGTGACAGTCTTATTTCTAATTTTGATTTAAAATCAGAGCCATATAATAAGGGTGTAAATTGTCTGAGACAATCTTTTAGCAAGCTAGCTAGTGTCTACATTTAAACATCTTGCTTGAAACAAAACAGAAAACTAGCATTTGTCTAATGCTTGGAAGAAAAGGAAAAACAACAGCAGCAGAAAAATAAATCAACATTAATACAGTTTAGCTGGCTAATATCAATGCCTCTTTTTTTCTGATGAGGATCACACTCCTTCACTTTGCCCAGATGACAAATTTCTCTTTGCAAGTTGTTTTTATGACTTTCTTCAATTTTTAAAAACAAATAAAAGATTAACATTGGAGTTAGCTTGTTTACTTTTAGCTTGAAGTTCTCTGAGCCACAGTAGTATTCAAGTTTTCAACTTCTCATGTTTTTTATCAGTGGGTAATTTTAGTTGACTTGTTACATCCACCCAAAATATTTTAGGGAAGTAACACTGTGGAAGATTGTTTTTTTGAAGTGGTAGTGAATAATTTGGAAACTCTGTGTCTCCACAATTTTCTTCACTAATAAAATAGAGAGCCTGTATTTATTTTTGTTCTGTATTGCTTCTCTCACTGTCAAAAGCAAATCTGAGAAGAGGTACAGGCTGTTTAGGATTATGTCAGCTTGTAGAATGGAAATCTTTCAGGCTATGTGACTGAAAACTATTCCATTTATCCTGATTTTAATAGCACCTATAATTTCACTTATCATTGCTAAATTTGAAAATTAATTAAAATACCTCAAGTGCAGTTACAGAATGACAGGACAAAATAATAATGTGGAAACAACAAAAGATTTTCTCTTTTATCTTGTACCTTAAGCTCAGACAACAGTCAATATTTCTAAATTCACTCTGGAAAGTTTTCCCTTCCCTTCCCTTCCCTTCCCTTCCCTTCCCTTCCCTTCCCTTCCCTTCCCTTCCCTTCCCTTCCCTTCCCTTCCCTTCCCATTTGGAGGAGACAAATAATTGAATACTCACTCAAAACTAAGAAAGCAGATCTTTTGCCACTGCACTCCATACATTTCACTACAACACATTGTGAAAGAAATGCTACAGAAATGTCATAGGATCAGACAGAACAGTAATTAGAAACAGGCTAAGAATTTAGACTCCCACTTCATGACTTCTTGACTGATTATAATAGCTGCAATGTTTTCCTCAAGATTAGAACACCACAGAAAAATTGTGTTACTTTAGATTTGAGTAACTTCCTGAAGATCCCAGTAGATAAGTCTGGAGCTCATCAGGGAATTATGATTATCAGAGATGAGTTAGATCCCTGTAGACTAGTACCTTTATTAGTGTCACAAAAGAAGGAAGAATTACCATCTCCTGGTCTAGTAACACAGCTCAACCTGTGCGAGTTTGCCACCTGTGTACCAGAAAGGACAACTAAGACAGACCAAAAGTCATAGTTCCAAAACTACGGAATTTGGGTTTGGGGAGTTTCCATGAGATCATTCTCCAGGTACACGAGGTCACTCCTTCCCTCTCTCCCCTCACTGCAGAGCAGGCAGAGGGCTTTCCCAGAGCCAGCTGGCAGCATGGACCTGTCTGCAGGGAATGAGGGTCCTCCACTGTGGCTCTGGGACATCGGCAGCTCCTCTGCTTGGCAAACTCTGTCTCCTGCCCTGGGTTGCTCTGCACTTGAGCATAGCAGCTCTGCACAACATGTACTTTGTCCTTCTCATCCATTTCCCTTGTAGAATATCCCATCCCTCCTTAAACTGCAGAAACTGCAGCTGCCATGTGGACTAAATCCTTCTTCTACTGCACATTTACGGCAGAAAAAGTAATCTGCCATGATCTGCCAATCCACCTCAGTGTGAAGCTCATAGGAGGGTAAGAAACAGAAATATGTGCTAGCAAGGAAGCATGTTTGTCACTAATATTCCAATATGTTACACTTTATTAATTAGGTGTACTTTTAAAATATGAATACTTTAATTCTAACTTCATATGTCTGAGGAAAAGGGAAGAAGTGAGCTTCTCCTGGAGGCCTGGACACAATTGGTTTATGTGCATAAGCTGTTCATCCCTGGCTGGTTTAGCATGTCTGCCTGGGAGTATTTATCATAACATGATACGCCAGTCCCTGTTTCTAAACCATTGAGTTTGAGTGTAACCCCACAGCACATATCTTCACTTTTAATGGATGTGCCCTCATGTATTCCAGCATGGCTTAGAGAATATCCTCCTTCTCTGTGACTGATAAAATGAACTTAGTTCACTCTTATGCTAGAAGAAAATAATACAAGACCTCAGTAATTAAATGTGTGACCCACAGAACTCCTTTTTCTTTCATGTTTTGTCCACGGTCCATGAAAAATTGATGCTCTCTCAGGTAAGATGCTTCTTTTTATCTACATACAACACATTGATCTCCCTTCAGTTTGGAGTTAGCTTGTTCCTTCCACTATCATTCCTGAAGTAACAAATGATATTTTCATAGGCATGGTTAGTAATCAATTTACACAAGTAACTGTCATTGATCTGAGTACGACCCTTGATCTAGAAAATCACCAATTTAACTACTTAAAAGAGATTCAGTTGGATTAGGTGAAATCCAGAGAAAAAGATTGCCCAGGCAATTTACCTAATCATGTTATAACTAAGGCAAAATAATTTAATTAGATAGCTTTTATGGAGGGAAATTTAGGCTTTTACTAACTTTAAAATGACCTCTCTGAAGAGTATATATCTTGAAGTTTGTGTATAAACATACAATTAGTGTTGCCAGACTTAGAAACTTACATAGAATGAGGTCTAAATTTCTTATTAATTTTTTTAAATTTGTACTTAATGCAAAAAATTCCATGTTAATATCAATATAATTTGGTATATTCCAAACTTCTATACTGGGAAGTCTGAGGTTTTCTTTTAAGCTCGAGCCCCCCACAGCATGCCTCATTCTGTGTGTTCCAGCTGCAGCTATCCTGCAAACACATGAGTTCCGTAGACCAGAACAACTCAGGAAAACAGGACTAGAAAATATATATTTCATAACCCTATACAGCAATACAAGCTACAATAAATCACCTGCAAGTATTTAACCATATAATTCACACTCACTTTAAAGCCCCTTTGCCCTGCCAAAGATGTTTAAAGGGGCTTTAATAAAGCAGTGAATCAAGCCCGGTGACCAGCTGTAGTTTGGTATTTCCAAGCTTTTATCAGTTTTCACCACAGCTTTCATGTTATTTTTAGAAACTGGCTGGAATCAGAACTCAAGTCTGAAGTTGTCTGGGTTTGCAGTGACTGATTTTGGCTCCATTTTCTTTAAGACTCCAACTAAATAAATGCCACTGATTTTCCTCAGGCATCCTTTTTGTCTTCCTCATCTCAATCAGGCTGCACACATTCTGTAGCCATGGACTTGTTTCCAGGAAGGTTATTAAGTCTCCATTTCATTCACCATTTATAGGAGCCATTTTCTCCTGCTCAGCAAATAAATGGCTGCATGTTTGGATGACACCTCTGTCATCTGTATAGAGTTACACCGCTGAAACATCCACACATAGGATCCCTTACACGTCCTTCAGTACAAGAGAAAGATGATTTTAGATTTCAGGGATACCAGGGGACCACACAAAATCCACAGCACCTTGCAAGACAAAGAAAGGATCGTTCTGCAAAGAGACACAGGGAAGTTCAGGGGAATGAGCAAGTAGTTTTGCAGACTTACCACAGGAAAGAAAATGTTTTTCTTTCTCAGCATTGCAAAAAGAAAAATTCCTACCCAAAGCCCAGAAACAGGGGTGTTTTGCCAGTTGGGGAATTTACAAATTCTCTCTTGAGTATTGTAATAAT
Source organism: Melozone crissalis (assembly GCF_028551555.1). Lineage (NCBI taxonomy): Eukaryota > Metazoa > Chordata > Aves > Passeriformes > Passerellidae > Melozone > Melozone crissalis. Next base: position 17,142,364 of record NW_026535782.1, on the reverse strand, counting down.
TCATTACTAAGGAATGGCCAATGCTGACCATGAGACAAGTGGTCTAACTGTAAACCAAAAGAAAGGGAAAAAGGAGGGTGTAAGAGTCTAAGAACTATCATTTCTATGAGGCTCTCAAAATATAAAGCAGATTGATATTGCTCAAAACTAACATTTGTTTCCACTTGAAAACTAGAAATACTACTTCAGGTAAAATAGTCAAAATACGTCAGTCAAAAAGCTGATCATTTAGGCAAATATTTTCCTTCTCATTTTTAATATATGTTTTCCAGCTGGTGGATGCTTTTTGTTCGTTTGTTTGCTTTGTAAGAAATAAAGTAAAAGTAGCAGAAACTCTTCTACATCTTTGATATCTTTCAACTGTCTTTGATTCTCTAATAACAGATGCAACTTCTTCCATTTTCTTTGCATCTTTTAGAGTCTTAAACTATTACAGACACCATGGTCCAACAGGGAAGATGAAACTCAAATTCTTTACTCAGGCACAGGCACAAAAGTAAACAAGGCTGAACAGGGCCTACAAGTTTCAATACCAAAGTACAGTATGGGAGCTGAGGGGAAAACAAGATCTATTTGGGCTCCTTTTGGAAATGACATGCACGTTATGGGGATGATGCTTAATATTTATACAGTGGGAAAAGTCTTCCTAGGAAAGAATACTTGAACAGCCCCAGTATTTTTACTAATTTAGGCTCATCATATCTGAATGAATTAAATGTAACCACCAATTAATTCAAAACTCATGAGTTAACCTATCTCCGGAGATTTTCTGAGCTTGTCAGACTTAATTGTTTAGGGAAATTACTACCCAAACAGACCAGTCTCAAAGGTGTTGACTTCCACTTTCTTCCTTTCCAAGCTGTTGATAGGTGAGTTTGTTCCACTGAAAATCACCATGACGTGTTTGACCTGCCCATACTAACAGTGAGTTTAATAGCATTTCTTGTTTCATGGCCACCAATGCATTTCCATGAGCACTGGGCAGGAGAATGACATCCTTCTCTACAGGATTTGGATCAGGCTGAGGCTGTAAGGAGAACCTGAAATATGGGCATACTCCCAACAGCTAGTTGTGGTAGTTGTGGTTGCGCTGGTGTGAGTGGGTTAGTGAAAGAAATTGTAGAAGGCAGTTTTAAGAAAAATGCTGGTCCTCGAAAGGCCTTGGCCTCTGGCTCTCTGGGAGGGTATTAACATTAGCTATCAAGATCTCCAAAGTATTACTGGTTGCAGCCTTCTAAGGCAGAAGATCTAATCTCTGAGTTTCCTTGACCTTGTGATCTTTTACCTCAAGTGAAAGTCTGCATTCCATTTTAGAAATGTAAACATTATTAGTGCATATGTGAAAGACCACCACTGCCCTACAATAGAAGATAAATAAATCCAGAAGAAATGCCCAAGGCTTTGACTGAACTACCTGTATGTATCGTTAGCCAACATGCTACCACAAAGTAAAAATATTGTCTTTATTAGGTTATATGAAAACAAAGAATTGAGAGAGTTAAACTGAGAATATTGATAAGTTCAAAAAGTTTTATAAAATTTAACCTAGATATTGCTTTCAGAAACCTCAGCCACTCACTTCACATATTCTACAGTTTTTATACATAGATGTATATATGTATATTTAATCCTGTGTTTGGTCTGTCCAACATTTAATGATATTCCATATTTCTTCATTGTCTGCCAATATATTGCTACCATTGTGAGTGAGAACTATGTATATATGTATATATGTGTGTGTGTGTGTGTGTGTGTGTGCGTCTGCCTAGCTGTCTTTTTACTTTTGTAGAAATCTGATTATTGATGTTTGTTTTCAACATCTTTTGTTTCTTTACTCCTAAATCCATAATGGTATACAAATTCTGCTCTCAAGAAATCACAAAAAATAACTGAACAAACAAAAAATTAGGATATTTGATCCCCCAAAGAAGAGGAAAACCAGTCTCAGTGGAGCTGCACCATAAAGAGACAGAGTCCTCACAGAGGCCACTCAGAAAGAGGAGTTTGCCTCAGCATCCTACACCTGAAAGGAGATGTTTGAGGGGAAAAGTAAAGGTGTCTCATCCCCCTTCCCTTCTGCGCAGGCAGCAGCTCCAACAGTGCAGGGCAGATGTCAGCTTTTTTTCTTATCCACATGAATCTCCGATCTCCAGAGGTCTGGAAGGATTGACAAGAGGTAGTGAAACAGGTCCTTGGCCAGAGAAACTGCTGTGCTAGCCATGCCCTTCCCATCACAGTGAGGAGCCCCCACTGCCCACAGCGCTGCAGCCCTTGGCTCTGAATGGCCTGGCCATTGCTCAGCTCAGCTCTGCTGGCCAGAAAGAGAACAGTGACAGAAGTACCTGTGAGTTTTCAACTCTTCCTAGGCCCTCTTTAATTCTTATTTTCCTGATAGTCATCTCCAGTTGCATTGCACTTACAAGGCCCACTGAACCTGGGGTAATGCCGCAATGACTCACAGCCATTAAGTTCAAAAATGGCTTCATTTGTGTAGCGTACTCCTCACCATGTCACCACGGTGACATCATCCCAAATCACAGTCTCTTCTATCAGTTTGGCCAAGCATCTTGGCACTGGTTTATGGCACCAGTTTGTCATGGATTTAGAGAACTCTTTTTTCAGCTTTGCTGGGAAACACGGGGAATCATGCAGAATGCTGTAAATACTAAGGACACCTACTAAATCGCCTAAGGGGGACCCACCCACTCCAGAAGCTATATATAGCATCCAGACCTTGCTCATTGCCACTTAATACATTTCTGAAGGTATCATTTGGATGTTACCTCAATTTCTGTAAGAACTGTTTAGGTTCAAGTAGCATTTGTATATTTAATTATGTCACATATCCTTGGTGCTTTTTGATTCAAAACTAATTAGACAACATATTTCACCAGAGTGTCTTTCCTCTAACACACAAAGCTCTGCTAATAAAATGCATCAGCTTGGGAACCTGAGAATGGAAAAATTGTTTTGGATTGAGTTTCTAATTTTTTTTCACTTGAGAAATGTTTGCAAAATGCTAGGTGAAGGATGGATTTGAGGCATAGAAAAACTGACATAGGGGCTATCCTAGTTTATTTACTATTTTCAACTCTGTTGTGGAGGAGTCAAAAATAACAGTGCTGCTCTGTAAATGCACACAGTATTGCAAGCCAGGTGAAAACAGAGCAACTCTGCTTCCAAAAAGCTTAATTTCATAAGACATTTTGCTCTTCCAAGTATTCTGTGGTCACTGGCAAGGAACAAAAATGCTGCATCTCTTGCATATCATATTAATGAAGCCAAAAACTTTGTGAGTAGGGCGGTGTGCCCCTACATGAAATAGCTTGAAAGTTTAGCCCTGATACCCCCTGGAGTCAATTGAATCTGGGGGAGAAAAGGTAGGACACTCTCAAGTTTTCAAACCTGGAATTCTTTTCCTGAAGTAGTGTTTGGAATAAACTGCTTACAGTAAATGACTGTAATACTGCGGGAGTTTTCACTGATAGAGGAATGTGTTTAAAACACCCTGACATAAAAAATAAATCAGCTTTGACTTCAATTATTAAGTGCTAAAAGAGAGAAAAAGGGGTGGGTTTCCTGCTTTTTGAGGATAAATATGTAGGAAAAAGAAAAACATCACCATGGAAACCAAAGTATCACCATAGTTTTTCATACAGAAAAATGTTACAATGGAAACTTGTGTTCAGTGCAAAAACAAACGGCTTGAAACTAAGTTGAAGGTACTGTTACAGCATTGTCAACTTCTTCAGCCTGGGCTCCTTTGCAGTTCATTTTCTTTTATCCGTCTGCTTGTGTTTCCCATCTGGATTACAATTACAATCTCATACTTCAACCTGCTGTCCAAGGTGAAAAGTTTAATATTTTTCCAGTTCAACAAAGAAAAACTTTAATAAAGATGAAAGGAAGATAAGCATCCAAAAATGGTTCTCTTCACCTGCGTTCAATCATAATGGCAAAAACTACTTAAATCAATTTTAAATATTAAACAAACATCAAAAAATTAAATTAAAGCACTAATCCTACAGGCACAGTTCTTCATGGGTTTAAACTTATAAATAACTTGACTGTTGTGACTAGCGTCTTTGTAATCACTGAGATGTTTGTGTGAGTGTTTATTTGCAAGCTCAGGACTTCAATGGATGAGAACAGAAAATACTCAGAAGCTCAGAGATGCTATTAAATTATGTAATACATCAGAAAGGAGAAAACAGTAGGAAACTGAATATTAATCTATGAAAACTGCATCCTCAAATGCTGTCAAAGGCTATAACCTTCTGTTTGGTATATTTGCCCCACTGAAGACAGCCTCTTTGGTAAACAGAGATGATCAAGCATGTGCTAATTTGGAAGCAGTGTAAATGCCTTTCAGCACGTCTCATTTGCCAAGACTATAAGTCAATTTGCCAAAACACTTTACCACAGCTGGGCAGCACAATGTTGCTAAATCTTACTTTCTTGGAGTCAAATCAAGAACCCATTACCCACAGGCAAGTAATGCTATTCTCCCAAGGAGTCCCTTTGGTTTTAATAGGACTCATTGTGTGAATGAATAATCACAGAGGAATGTGAGCAGGAGGCTAAAATCTGGCTGTTGAATCTCCTCCTTGCAGGCCAGGCGGACAGCCCAGGTAGGAGCGAGCTGTGGTTTTCCGTGGCATTGTTCCCCAACCTATGAACCCACATGCCATGGGGCTTTTCAAATATCTTTATGATAACCTCGCTGACTTCCTATTAGTAACTATTCTATTTCTTCTCTACAGCATAGGAGTTCTTTGAATTACTATGGGCTATTATTTAAATGCATATTTAAATTCCTGCAGACAGGAGATTTTTAACCCCAATAGACTACAACTGCTCCATTAAATCAGTTTCAGAATTTCATGTCTATTTGGCTGCTGCACATACTGAACAATCTGTGAGCAGTTATGAAATATATTATTTTTAAAATTAGGTTGTGGGTGTATCTGTGTATAAATGACCAGTTGAAAAAAATATGCTATCTGGCATTTTCACAACAGCTCTTAAAACTTCTCTGCCTTTAAAAGACTAATGGCCTGCAAAATTTAAGGTTTTTTTGTTTTGTTTCATAAACTAAAAAAGGCATTTAATATAACACCATTCCCATATCTTTCATATATGCAACATCATAACAGCTGAAACAATTTACTTCCATTTTTTTCTTTAGGCCAGCTACATTTGAACAGTAGTTCCTACAGTTTCATCCCAGAGATAACTCCAGCTTTGGACTTATACAATACACCCAACCTTAATTCCATGAACTGAGTTGTTCCATTGCAGTTAGTCTGTCTAACAAAACAGGGAAGGTCACAGCATTGCATTCATGCTTAACTTTACTATAAGGAAATGCTGGGCACTCAAGTTAAGCACATGTATATGTTTTTTTTCCAGTACTCTGGTCTAAGTCTTTTTTATAGGACTGGATTCCTAATGGTTTAATCATAAAAATCTGAAACAAGGAGTTGTAAATGAAAAATATGACATAAATGTACCCAGAGTGGCACAAATGGCATCATCATAGTAATCACACTAGATATTTTCAGGGAGCAAAACAATATAATTCAAATCTTTATACTGAGGAAAGAAAAAGAGTTAACTGAATAAAGTACTTCAGAGGATTGTAACTCACTTATGTTTTCATTTAAATACACATTAAGATTTTTCTAAAAAGGCCAAAGACAGTTTTTGTAACACCACATATGGATGTCAGCAGTGTATGCAAAATGGAGAGAGAACAGTTCATTCTCATTAGGTTTAGTGCCATATTTTTCTAGGTAAGATCAGCTGTAATAGTGGTATTTCATTGTGATTTTGAACCATTAATTTTCTCAATAAAAAGTGCTAGATTTTTAATAAATGGAAACCTCAGAATGCATGCATGTTCATGGTCAAGTGCCAAGCATTATTTAAAGAAGGCTATTGTAAGTCTACTTTTATTGTTCTTCACAGACCACCAGGATCAGATAGTGTGTGGCCTACAGAGCAATTAGAGATTTACAAAGGATTCTCTGCTGAAACAGCATGCTCAGAAACAAAAGAAAAATGATTTGTAAACAGCAAATACTCAAGGCAGGAATCGGTGCTGAAGTTCTGTCTCTTTATAGCCCATAAAAATAGATGAAAAATTATCATGTGAAAATGAGAGTGGTTGTTGAAATTTTCTTCAGGTCACATAGCAGCGGAAATTGTATTCTTGATCATAGCATTTTGTCTAAGGATGAATGCCTGGTCCTTGTGCAGCTGATGGCAACACAAAAGTTTCATCTCTTTTCCTCCCACTTCTCTCCAAGCTCCAACACCAGGGAAGCCAATCTGAAGCCTAAATGCTGCTCTCCTCTGGCTGACCTGGACAGCTGTGCAGGGGAACACATGGTGCTGAACTAGGACATGTCATTGACCCTGTCATCCCTAAATGTGATGATCTTGGCTCTCCCTCTTCAGCAGCTGATGCACAGCCAGAACATGCACAATGGATGTCTCTTGTCCATTTCTGTCTGGACAGCTCTACAAGTGGCAGGCCTGCTCCACAGCCTGGCGGCAGCATTGCTGCATCTCTCAGGAGAACAGCCCCTGCCTGAAACAAGGGGCCACACCATTCTGGCAGCAAATTAAGCCCTTAGCACCGACTCTGAAGGGCCATCAGATACTTCTGTAGGCACACTTTGTCTCATGCACTGCTGCTAATAGCATACTTAGTCCTTATCACCGTCCCCCAGCAATGCTAAAGACACAGCCTTTTGTCACTGGAGCTATTTCCCTATTAAGTGTTCCCATCAACAGCAACACAAGGGTCTCCAGGAAAATCCATATACCAATGCCTAATCAGGGACAGTGCTTAAGGTGACATCAGAGGGCTGTACAGAGAGGAACATGGGCAGCCCATTCTTCCTATTACTCTCAGTTAAATAAAAATATTTTAGTGTTTCTTGTAAACAAAGACTTGGGAATACAAACTAAAGTAACAGCAATTAAAATAAAACATCCAGTCTATACAGTTGAGAATCTGCTCCACTGTACATATTCTTTAAAGGCTATACCCACCCACAGTTTAAAGGACTGTTAGGGTCAGAATATATATCATTAAGGCACCATAGTCTGATGGATGGAATCAAGCTGAAAAATAGATGTGTTTTTTAACTATTTTTTTATATTCCTCTTAATTTAGGTGAAAGTAAAAACTTAACAGGCAGAATTATAGTTGGTATAGATCTGTACAGTTTTGCTGACTCTTCTAATTTACATCAGCTGGGGATCTGGTCCACACTATTGCATTGTCAAAGAAAACATTTCATGTTTGCTTGATTATTATACCCAATGTCTTTTTTATAATATGAAAACAATTTCCTTTCCCCTTTTCCTTTCCCCTTTTCCCTTCCCTTCCCTTCCCTTCCCTTCCCTTCCCTTCCCTTCCCTTCCCTTTCCTTTTTCCTTTTCCTTTTCCTTTTCCTTTTCCTTTTCCTTTTCCTTTTCCTTTTCCTTTCCCTTTCCCTTTCCCTTTCCCTTTTCCTTTTCCTTTTCCTTTCCCTTTCCCTTTCCCTTTCCCTTTCCCTTTCCCTCTCCTCTCCTCTCCTCTCCTCTCCTCTCCTCTCCTCAGTTAAAAATTTCCAGAAACACAAAATGCAACTTGTAAATAATTTTTCTCTTGGCAAGCTCTCCTGCACTAACGGTTTACATATTGTTCTGATTAAGCAAGCTAAACATGGTACTAAGTATGCAGACGTGTTTCAACTCATGATGACAGCTTGTGTATGATTTACAGCACTGGCTGCTAAAGGCAGTTGTTCTGGTTCAATATTCCTATTTATTTATGCCAGCATTTTGCTGTAAACAAAGGCATTTATTTATCAGATGGCTACTGACAAAGAGTTTTTTTGAAAGCTCAGTGCCAAGAAATGTGCAGACATATATCCACAGTTTAAATAAGTATTCTGGCATTCTTTATACATTTTTGGATTGAAATTAAACTGAAGACAGATGTTTCTATAGGAATTCAGCAGTTCATTTTGTCTGATTCTCTTTCCATCTTAAATTTATCTTTAAATATAAATTCAATGCCAACCCAACAGGCTGATTATATCCTAAACATGAAAACAATACAAAGTGATGGGTAAAAAGTCTCCACAGCACAATTCATACAGGGAAGCATGCCATCTCCAAATACTTCCTTTAAGTCAGAATTAATATCATAAGAATTTTATTTCCTTATATTCACAGTGGATCTCAGCTGTAATATTATTCTCTTACTACCAATTCAGACCTATACATAAACTAACTGACAGTTGGTGTTAATACCCTTGTGAAGCAAAGTTCAAAATCCTTCTAATCCTTAGGGAAAAGCCTAACAGAGTGACCAGAAGGCAATTTCTGCTTTGCAGAGGCAGAACAGGTATCTTCCACTAACAATTAATGTCAATGACAAAACCTACTCTTTTTTTAATGCAAATATTTGTAATACTTTCAGCAAATGTGATGAAGGTGGACTCTGTCTCAAGTTCTCCATAGGTATTGGATCTTGGACCTCTGGTAGTTACACATGGCCTAATACATCTAGTATTTCCCAGGCAAAGAAGTTTCTATACACATAGACTTTTCTCTTTTCTAGGCTGGTAGTTGTAAAACTTAACCCATAATTCAGTAAGAAAGTCACTGATGAATACCTGACCTGATCCTGCCAAAATACAATTATGTTTTTCCCTACCCAGTACCATTTTCATTTGAGCTTTTTAATTTGCAAACTTCTCTCTCTTTTTTTTATTTTACAAAATGCAGACATGTCTCCAGACCACACACGTTCTTCACAGCAACTTGAGAGAGGGCCTACCTTCTCCTCTGGATAAAGGGAATTTATACATGATGGCTGTCTTCTCAGAAGCCACCCTTGAACATTGACAGTGACAGTCTTCCCCAGAAATCTCCACCAGAGCCATGGTGGGGTCTAACATTCTGAGAAACATCCTCCTGAAGAAGCAACATAGAAGCCCTTGTGGGGACCAAGATGTGGAGAAATAACCTCCCAAAAGAGGCAACACAGGATAACAGTTTGGTCAGCAAACAACTGTTTAACTGCTTTTAAACAACATCATCTATAAACCTCCCATGCTGACCAGGTATGTTTTGCCCTATGTAAATTTAAAATAAAACCTAAACTCCAAAAAAAACCCCGAAACCTAAAATCTTGGAAATCACAGATTCAGGCTCACTGAAAGCTGTAGCTACTGTTGAGAGCAGGTGAGGGGTCTGCAGAACAAGGACACTTCCAGAGATAATACAATCCTTTCTTATTTTCTTAATTTATAGTAATAGCCAAGCCAGAGTCCAGGAAAAGACGAACTAAAAATATTGAGGTCATGGGTCTATTTAATGCAGCAGTTAACAGCAATGGATTTATGAGACAAAATAAGGGGCACATATTCTGGGTCATGAGCTGAAGAAAATGCTGCTCTCTGTGTCAGCATGGCAGCTGTGTCCAGCTCTGCTGCAGCCCTTCCCCATCACTTTCTAGGCTGGGATGTTTCCCCAGACAGGGAAGGATTGGGCCCTCGGCCTCTGGCGTCGCTTTGCAGTCCCTGCTCCAGAGCAGCAGTGCTCTGCTCTGCCCCAGGAGATGGGACAGAGCTACACAGCCTATTGGGCAGACACTTGTACTTAATGTATTTCTTGTCCCTGATGCACACCAAAGGCAGCACAGCCCAGTGAACACACTGAGAATGGGGAAAACCGGATTCTGTGTATGACCACTCTGTCTCTCTGGATTCATTCCCTCTCCCTTCAGTACAAATGAATAATGAATCTGGTCTTTCTTTCCCCTTCTGTAAGCCCTAGCAGTAATGATAGCCCTCAGGCTACAATGATCCACGTGGAACTACTGTAAATGGTGAAATTAACTGCACTGAATGTCTACCAGGATTTCAAAACAAAAATGACCTCCTCATGCAGAAGGAGATGAAGAAGGTTTCTTAACACCACCTTCCTTCTACATAATGGAAAGACACTTGCAGCCACTAGGCTCAGAGAACTATGCTAACTTCTCAGTCCTATAGGATTTTCATTAGTCTGGGAAGGAGGGATTTACCTCTCCACACTGAGTCAAGAAGGTGCTCACTGCAGGAAAGCTCCAAGATTAGTGACCATGCTCTTCTACAAGCTAGTGGTTTTACTCTCAGTGTTGTCTTCTCTGATTTCAAAAATCTACTTGTTTCTTCATTTGAACACCTAAATTTAAACACACAAGTTGGTGAACTGAATAATTCAGTTCACCTCAGTAGTGATGAAACAACAGTGTCTCACCAGGTACCAGCAGCTCCAGTAAGGTAGGCCAAGAGCCTCACAATATGCATCAGCCTACCAGAGCCTGGTCAGGGTGTCTGGCTCTGCAAAAGCCTTACAGTAGGAGTATCACGGTTCAGGTTTTGTTCTATTAAACATTTGACCACAAGTATCCTAGAAATTATGAGTACATGATTTTCTACTGCTTATCACCTGCACAGTTTTACGTGCTTAGACAAACAGAATGCCGAGAGGCAACATCGGGCAGAGAGTATTCCACACTCACTCTGGAAATTTGGGAACAGTGAGGGAGATAGAGCTGCAAATAGAAAATAAGGCTCTTTAAAATCTTTGAGAAAAAGATGGTTTTGGTCACTGAGCAAGCAATTTGGAATCATAAAAGGAATACTGAGAACCTCTTTGCTTTTTAAAATCCTGAGTGTGGTCTCACAGGACTGTAAATAAGTAGTAACTCCTGTGAGATTTCCAGCTGCACTATAGTGGAAGCAGTATAAGTGAAATCAGAATCCAGACCTACACTAACGTTTTAATAATCCCAATAAGATATTGTGGGGAGTACGTACTCACACTGTAACTCCACTATCAGTTTGTTAGTAGGAAATAGACCTTACCTTGAATTCTCTCATCATAGCCTGAACAGTATGATTATGGCCCCATAACATTTCCTTACAGTGCTTTCTCGCTCAGATCACAATATTTTCTGATAGAGTATTCTGGCTTCTTTTTGTCTCCCAATTTTGGCCATGTTGTATTGTCCTACTACTGCTAATTTAAACCCCTTTTTGTTTTCCCCCCACTGTTGGACAGTGTTTCCTCCGTTTAACAGCAATCTCCTCCCTTATTCTGACTGCCTTCAGCATGTTACTGTCAATGATTTGTTGCAGTATGTTCTTCTTTACCTTCCACATTCCCCACCCTGTGCTAAGATTCCCTCCACCTGTCTTCCCCTACCATCCTTAGAAATCAGAAAATTCTCTCTATTCCATGGATCTTTATATTCCCTTATAGCTGACATCAATTTGTTTTGCTGTGCTTTCTTCAAATACGACTTGCCTTGATCATGGGGATGGGGTTGTGTTTGCATTTTGTTCAGTTTGCTTCACAGCCTTTGCTCTTATTAACATAACATTATGTGAGCTGGATAGTGTTGTGCCCTATCTGTGTAGGAAGTATAAGAAAAGCGACATCATCCAAGCATTGAAAACAGTAAGAACATGATAAACAAAGAAGTTTGATAGGGGTTTTCTTCATAATAAGGTTACAGCAAAAAAGATGACTACCATAGTTAATATCCCACTTTTTATTAAAAGAAAAATGCACAAGAAACGGGAAGTAGTTATACACCAGAACTTTACTGTCAACTTATAGGGAAAAATATGCCTTTAATTCCCCCCCCCCCCCCCCCCAAAAAAAAGGAATAGAAATGACTGTAAAATGGTTCACATTTGCAATTATGGCATCTAAGTATATACCAGATCCTAGGTGTGCTCATGAGAGTCTGAAGTTTCATGCTGCCTTTCTCTCGATAGTAAGGCCCTTTTTTACCGGGGCATATTGTCTTATCTGGTCAAATTTTCAACCTTTTGGAAGCCAAGGTGAAAGCTCAAATTTCTCTGCTAAAGAATATCCATTGTGTATTAAAATATCCAGGATGATTCATTCAGCCAACCCAACATCTACTCATCAGCAGGAGAACAAGCTAAGGAGGCACTATATCTTTCCCTAGCACGCCGCTCAAAATGAGGCATTCCGACCGAAAAGGCAGAATTGTTCCTTTGAGTCGAATAATTACGGGGCGCGGGGCTGGCAAAGCTGGGACGAGAGAGACCTCTAGCGGCGGCGGCAGCGCCGGCCCGGCACGCCTCCCCTGCCCCGCACCGACCCGCACGGCACGGCACGGCACCGCTGCAAACCGAACCGAACCGCACGGCACCGCTGCGAACCGAACCGCACCGCACGTACCACCCGTACCGCACAGCACAGCACCGAACTGCTGCGAACCGAACCGCACCGCCCTGCACGCACAGCTCCGCACCGAACCGCACCGCTCCCGCCACCCCGCTCCGCACCGCCCCGCACGGCTCCACACCGAACCGCACCGCTCCCATCGCACCGCATCTACCGCACCGCACGCACCAAACGCGCTGCTCCCCATTGCCCCGCACGGCTCCACACCGAACTGCACCGCTCCCACCGCACCACACTGCACACACCAAACGCGCTGCCCCCCATTGCCCCGCACCGCCCCGCACCGATCCTGCCGCCCCACACAGCTCAGCACCGAACTTCCCCGCTCCCGCCGCCCCGCATCCTCTGCACCGCACCGCACCGCACAGCTCTACACCGAACTGCACCGCTCCCACCGCCCCGCACCGCACACACCAAACGCGCTGCTCCGCACTGCCCCGCACTGCCCCGCACCGATCCACACCGCTCCGCACTGCCCCGCACGGCCGCTGCCCTCCCAGCCTCCCCGCACCGCGCCCCGCAGCGCCCCGCGCCAGTCACCGCCCTGCCCGCAGCGGAGCCGCGCGGCCCCGCGCCCCGCACCGCGCCCGCCGCACCCCCCGGGCTCTGCCCCGTGCGGAGGGGCCGCGGTCCTCTGCGGAAAGGCCGCCGGCACCCCGCTGCTGCCACGGGCTTCAGGGACAAAGGTGCCTTTCTCTCCGTTCCAGGCTTTAATTTATCCCGTTCTGCAGCAGTGCGCTGCGGGATGTGACACTAGAAACTAAAGTTGCTATAAATCCCATGTGACTTTTTGAAAATATAAAATATTTCAAGTCAGAGAAAATTTGGGTAGTTTTACTGCTCCTGTTGCTTGAGACCCCTGACCTACTTAAGTGGGGAGTTTGGAAGAATAGGTGATACAACTTAGGTTCTCCCCAATAAGAATGTGCTTCCACACCTTAGTAATTCCATATATTTATGTCCTGTTGCTTTACTTGTTTATGGGACTTATCTTTTTTTTTTTTCAACTTCCTTTTCATCTTAGCAGCCCAAATGACAACTATTTGTCTCAAGGCATTTGCAGCTACAGTCACTATTGAAAGTCTCATCTCACAAAGTCTTCTTTCTTCTGGATGTACTGATCCTGTTGCTGCCATGTCTGTGAGCATGGTGTTGTGTCCATGGAACAGCTCAGCTGTCATGCTCAATGCAGAGTTGGCACAATGCGGCCCAAAGTGTGTGAAATCTAGCAAAATGTTAGTAATATTAATCAGAGCTATTTTTTTTTGTTGTTTTAATAATCAGATTCAAAATAATGCAAGGGCAGAGAGAGAGGGGACATGCACTGTGTATTAAGTGCAGGTTATCAAAAAGAAACTTGTCTCTGGATTATGTACAGTTTCACTTGACTGAAGCTTCATGGAAGATTAAGCTTCTTTTGTTCTCTGTGCTGTTTCACATAGATCAGTTGATGATGTGCAGAATAATTTTAACCACATATTAAACAGTGGTTAATCTAAGATAAGGAGATGAGCAAATATGAAGAGTGAATAGTGTTTTTAGTGTTAATGCTAATTAGAGAAGCAGCAAGCAGTTAATCAGAAATTTAAACTCTTTGTGCAGGGTTCTCAAAAATAAAGGTTTAAAGAGAAGGCCTGTTTACTATCACAGTGTTTACCAGCCAGTCTGCCATGTGGTACACATAATTTATAAAGGAATCAATCACTCCTCTCTGATTATGGAGAATAATAACACTGAAGGGACTGATTTCTGGAGCTGCTGCAGACATGGAAAATACAATAGGCAGAAGGTGTTAAAATCCAGGACACTGTGTCAAAGAGTTTTGAGTATTAAGCTATTTGAGTAGCATTTTTAACAGGAAAAGGAGGCGGAGCTGTGGAGTTCTGCAGCATATAAAAATAACACATTGTATTCTCCCTAATTTATGGTATTTCCAAAATATTACACTTCAGACTTTTGCTGGCCTCGCAGGAGACCTCTTCAGTGCCTTTTCTCTTGTAAAGATTTAATTGATCTCTTTTGAGGCTAGAAGAGATCTAACGTTTTGCAGATCTATTTTTATTTTCAGCTTTTGCCTTAATCCCCTTCATACACCTTCAGTTTCTTCATTTGAATTAATTAAGCTGTCCTCAGATAGATGAAGATGATGTGATTTCTCGACTCCATTCACCACACAGGTTATTCACAGTTCTTTCATGAATTTTACCCGCAGTTCTCAGCAATTTGCCAAGATAACCCACTTGTTACTCCTGTGTAGGTATTTCAGCAAGCCCACGAATCGGAGAGTTGGCACTTTGGAATTTGCAATGAGAGCATTTATCTTTTTCAATAGATTCCATTTTAGTAACATAAAGTTTATTCATATAGCTTTGTTTTCTAGGTGACAATAGTACATCAAGGAAACAAATACATAGTGGTTTGGGTTAGCAAGGACACTAAAAAGGGAGTAAAACCTCAAATTTTTTTAACTTTCTGTTTTGTCTTTTCTTTTGGAAGACAAAAGACCAGTTAATGGTTTAGTTTATATGCTGTATTATCTCCTCTCAGCCACCTGGTTTTGTGTTTGGATCACATTTACTGTTACATGGTGTATCTTCAATTTTCATTTTTCATCCTTCAAATGTTTATTGCATGAAAACAAGTCTTATCAATCAGTTTCTTGAATATATTGCTTATGGCAGAAGAACTACAGAGTCTACTTTAGTGAATAACTTCATCATCTTTGCCTCATCATCTCTGATCAGATAGGTGTCTGGGCTACTTTTCCCCTGTAGGTGGACTCCTCTCTAAATATTATTTAGAGTATTGCTGGAGGTGGTCTACTGCAGAAATTTATTTGGCATTGCAATCTTTGTGCATAAAATATGTTCTGATCTTTTAAACATGAAAAGATTCATTGCCAGTCCTGCAAAAATGTTTAAAAATCAAGGAAAGATACCATACTGGGGAGGAGCAGGAGGAAAATGGTTAACCAAGTGTAATTTACCAATTATTCCAACAAAGAGGCACATGGTTTCAATTTTCTTACTGAAATTGAATTACTGGTTTAGAACAGGTTGGCAGGGTAAAACCGTTTCATATGTAGCCATCCAATGTTCCCTCCCTTTCTTTTTCATCTCCAAGTACATGTGGCAAGTTCAGAGATTGTTTTCTGGAATTTAGGAATCCCAAACCAAAGAATTCTCTCACTGTGCTATTTTTCACACTTTTAATTTTCATTTTCTGATAATGCAAACAGGTAGAACTTTGTAAACTTAAAATAACAGAGATAATTTTTTTGGGTGCTTACTTTTTGAGTGCATTTTTCTTAAATATCTATAAAGCCAAACACTCTGTTCTTACGTCCCTCAAATGAGAGCAATTTGCAATGGAGTATACTTTTGGGGGAAATAGGTTAACCGTGTACATCATCATTACTTGAATTGTCAGGGAAAACACCTAGAAAATATTTTTATCCTTTTTATCACTATTAAAACCACCAGGCACAAATATTCCAGTGTAAGCATGAAAGAATGCCTCAGTAATCATTAAATTTATGTTAGTGTTATTGCGCACCTATAAATATCTTGAAACATCTGGGCAATATTTTGTGGCATTCCCAAACCTCTGCTCCTCTGTCTCCCTGGTCTGTATGTGCTTCACATGCTTGCACCCCAGAAGGGAGATATTTGCTTGCAAGGTGTGTGTGGCTGTTTCTGAGGCTATTGCTGTTAACCTTCACTACTGACTCTACAGAGCTTCACTCAAGTGGACCTGGTTTTCCTCGCACCTGAGCCCACTGTTGGAT
Organism: Melozone crissalis; assembly: GCF_028551555.1. Lineage (NCBI taxonomy): Eukaryota > Metazoa > Chordata > Aves > Passeriformes > Passerellidae > Melozone > Melozone crissalis. Next base: position 17,126,301 of record NW_026535782.1, on the reverse strand, counting down.
TTCCTGCTAAGCAGCCTGAAGAGTGGCTACCAACATCTGAAATGTGGCTTCATCTCAAATTCCTGTAGCTGTTTCGCAAACAAGGTTATGCCAACACACACCGTTTCCTCTCATGAGCATGCACACACCTTCCAAATTCATGGTGCTCCTCAGACACTCGGAGCACTTGTGGAAATCCATGTCCTCCTTCTCTTGGCATTGTTGGTCTAGCTATGGCTTGCAATAAATTTTGGGGAGAGGCAAGCTGGAAGGTCCCAGAGGAGAAGGGAAAGAACATGCAGTGAGAGTGAACTAATAGTGACAGCTGAGAAAAGACCTCCCAGGTGGATCAACAGAACCACAGAATCACAGAACCATTGAACAGGCTGAGTTGGAGGGGGACACACAACGATCATCGAATCCAGCTCATGGCCCTGCACACCACATCCCCAAAGGTCACACCAAAAGCCATAGAAAGAATAGAAGGAGCAAAGTCGTTACTGCACAGGCTTTATTCCCTTACCTCCCTGACTCATCGTAACAGCTGTCATCATGGAGATGCTGTCTGAGCTTCAGAATACAAAACCAGAATTTTTAATGGAAATAAACAAAATAGACTGAGGAGAAAAATAATATCATGGCTCACAAACAAGAGATTGAAAGCTGAAGGGTTATTTGTGAAATTTATTTTTTATTAATGCCGCTCCTTAATATCTATATTAATAGGTTTTTCTTCATAACCTACAGAGTGACTGATTAATAATTTTCACTAATTCAGTCTGGGAGCAGGAATCATTATGTCTTGGCAAACAATCATTGCCATGAAAGAAAAACTGTACAGGTGAGGTAATGCATGTGGGAACAGACAATTGGCTCAATTATGTTTTGATAATCTGTATAAAACTTGGGAATTACAAATACCACTGTAGAAACCAGGACTGTGAACTAATTGCCAAATGAACAGAAGCGATGAACACTTTTGTGACCAATTAATCTAAGTGTTTTGTTCTAATGCATATTATTATTTTTCCAGGTAGATTTAACAATATGAAAAGATGAACAAAATTACTTTTATAGTAACATACATCCTTAACCTAATGGATAACATCGCTTATTTACTTCATCTAATACTTCATTAACTCAATGAATGCTTCCAAGTTCCAAAAATTAATACTTCCCAGGATTAAAGTCTTTTAGACAAAGGATCTGAGAACAAAAATGAGCAAGTACATTGAAACTAAGAGAGAAAATCAAAGGGAAGGGCGAGGAACAGAAACCATAATGCAGGTTGCTCTCCTACAGCTGGTTCCATGAGCTGCTGCTGTCACCCTTATGCTTTGTCTGACTTGGGTTTGTCTACTTCGAATTTTTTTAAGTATTAGGAAGTAATTTTAGCCTCAGCTAGAAGACTGCATTTCTAGACAATCCTGACAACGACTATTATTTCTGTTGATTTCTGTAGACATCTGAAATTATTGAAAAATTCATGGATCTTTATACTGGTATATTTAATTTTTTTTTCCTGTATTATAAAGCTTCCCCTGTGGTAACAGAAAACAAAATTATTCATAAATATAAATTATGGTGTATTTTAGTGAAACTCAGAAACCTTAGTTTTATATATACTTTCAAAACCTTGAAGAGGATATTCTCCCTAAAGGTGTAATGAGTACTTATTTTTTAACAAAATGCATTTTCAGCAGCACTTTCTAAATTTAAATACACTCTATAATCAATTTGAACTGTGATGTGTGCAAATGTAAATAGAATTTCATCTCATAAAAAACTGTCTTCGGTTCATGAAAAGTCCTGTTCATGAATGAGAAGACACAGACAAATGAAATGCTGAATTGGAAGCATGAACAATTCAAAATCTGCCTTCCAGACTGATCCACAGACACAAAGTTCTGCTCTGAGACCTTTAGAGGAAAATTTGCCACTTGTCATATTACAATCATGGGTACTCTTTATTTTCCAGCTTTTACTGAACATGTTGAAGACACTCATGAGCTGTTTTGGCAGATACTTATTGATGCAGTTTAAGTCTTCTGTTAGCTATAGTCTTTAGTCATTTTAGTACACTGAGAACTAATATCCAAGTCTGTCAGTCCCATTTTGCATTACAAATCATTTGTAGTTTTATAACTGTCATTTCCAAGGACATCTGGAAAAGATGGATTTATGAAAGGTTATCGTGCATTCTAAGGAGGCCAGGAATTAGCATGACTTTGTAAAGGTTCTTGTAAATTGAGCAGCAGCCATCACTGGCAATAAGCTGTTTTCTGCTCCAGTCAAGTATCTTTATTTAAATATTAAGGAAGAGGTGTGACCTTTGGCCTTAAAGATGACTATGATACAGCAATAGCACAATCTATTAGCTGTCAATGAAGTGTTATGGCCCTGGCTCTCTCAAGACACCTATTTGTGGACAGTGTTATAATAACCCTTCCATTAGGCATCCCCAAGGCAAATAACCTTGGCTTTAACAGAGTCAGTTTAAAATTCCTTGGAGTAACATTAAGAGAATATCTGGTTTGTGTCAGTTGAGGATCAACTACCAGCATTAGTCCCATTCTGTAAATTGTAAGTAGCTGTGGATTTATTAGAATTTTTTTATACATGCCCACAGGTAAATATTAAATACAAAGAATGTGAAAACTCCTATTGCTTTCTACTTCCTACATGGAATATATATAGATTAATGGACATCTGACAGGTTGGAGCATTTTAAAACAGGATCCATTTTTTACTGTATACATTTAATTTCTTTTGTTGATGAAAATTACACAGTGCCACTAGAATTAAATTGCACTGAAAAAAAAAAGAAATAAAACAGTAAAAGCAATAAAAAGTAGTCTAGATAACATTCCTGTGAGTTGATATGTTCTGCTATATAAATTGTTAGGTACAATAGGATTAAAGTACTATCGAAAAAGCCAAGAAATTTTCACATGCCATGTCTTGTTTGCCTCTGCTGCATTCGAAATCAAGGTGTCAGTTTATTTAATACTCAGTGTTCAGATCAAGACAAAGTATTTTCAAACTTATATGGGATGTTCAGAACAAGACTTTTCTTCATGTCTCATTTGTTGCTTAGACAAAATAAATCTGATTATTCCCCCTCCATTATCAGCTGAACACCCTTAAAAATTACAAGATATTCTACCCGTATATAAATCTGCTAAGGTTGTGCTTTGCACCTTGTGCAAAAGAACATCTCTAAAGTTGCCTTTCCTTGGAGATAACAATCAAGGTAAATTCCATTTAAATATTTTGAAAAATTAGAAGTACATGCAAATAGTAAAAAACAAAAACAAAAACAAAAACAAAAACAAAAAAAAACACTAAAAGTCCTATTAACATTTCAAATATTTTGGCCAGTATCCTGGCTATTGTGTTTCTTCTGAATCCAGCTTTAATATCTTACACAAATGGCATTTGAAGCACAAATAACTGAATGTGCTTGCAGTTCTGAAACCAGAAGCTTGTCTGGTTCTGTAAGTATAGCTTCTGTAAAACTTCATTTTCTGTTGATTTTTAGCAGTGGAATATAATTCCTTAGACAGGAATAAAAGCATTCATGTGGTGGGGAACCACATGAGCTGTCCCCCCAGCAAGATTCAGTGCCTCCACGTCACCTCCCTGTCCCCAGAAGATCTTTGATGGAGCCAAGACAGTAATGGATCCCCTCCAGCCACAACCCCCAGGAGTCCTCTGCTCAAGGAAGGTTTACACATTGCAGAAGAAGAAAGCACCTGAATTAAAATAACTCAGTGCTAAATTGGCCAGTTCTCTCTGCTAGTTTTGAAGAGTCCCCTCACCACCTGCAGTTCTTGACCTCCTTAGAGGGTTTTACAGGAGAAAGACGAATAAAGGAAAAAAAAAAAAACCTGTGGAGGCAATAGCCTACCATGCTGTGATCCATCTTCTAATGGGTGCATTGGGATTTATCCCCCTGCCTGACAAAGGCAGACAAGACAACTTGTACTTGTACGTGGGTCAAGACTGGAAACACTCAAAACTGTCAGTGCAGATTCGTGCTACAGCCAAGAATATTTGGCTCTTCTACAAGGGCCATCACTACTCTGGGCAACATGGCCTTCAGGACTAATATTTTCAGCCTGGGAGCTCTGCTTCCCTCCAAGAGGTCGTGGCATGGTAGACAGTCCCTGCAAGACACAGAAGATCCTGAATCAGACTGGGCAATTCAAAAATGTTCAGCAGGTATTTTGACCCTGACATTCTCAGAGTTAAAAGGTGTGGGTCCAAAAAGTACAGCACAGTGAAAGATGCACTCACCTTTCTTGTGACTCTGACAAGCTTATCACAAACCAGTGTTAGGGAGCTCCACACAGGTACAAAGCAAACAGTTAAGTTGAGGATTGCAGCAGTTGTTTTCAAGTGTTCAGTTCTCACATACTGCACACCATGAAGGCAATTTTCGCTCTCAATAAAGGGCACTTGACTTTTGGTTCGTTCTCCTTTTAGCACTCCTCTTACACTGATATTGGATACAAAGCCATTTTCTTTCATAGGGCAATACATGGCAGAATCTAGGATGTAATTTAAGGGGCTCTATTGATATCATAAATTACAACAAGTCTGCTGAAGCAGTTTATGAATGGCAGTAAAAACCTGAAACTGAACTACATCATTAGAATCATCCACTGCATATATGTATTATTATTTATAATACAGACCTAAGTATCCCTGCATTTTATAGACAAAGGAGATAATGCAGGACCTTGCACTAAATGGTAACAGGGCTTCCACAGCCTTCTTGATAGCAGATGTGCTCTAATAATGGAATAGAAAAGTGATGTAACTTTATGAAGTTACTTCATAAATGAGAAAATAATCAAGTCTTGGAAAGTGTGATACTGCTCTAAGGTTTTTTATAAGATCAGTTCCTTGTGCTGCTCTCTGAGTAACATCTTAGCTCCTCATATCAGCAGACTGGATTTGAGGGGGACACTTAGGACCTTAATTATTTCTGTACACAAGATCTGTGTCCATATTTTTCCATATGTTCCAGAAGTCTGATTTGGCTGTAAACCACATCACTGTCTCTGTTTCTACTTTTAAATTATTTGGCTGCTACTGGCATCTAGCATAAACACTTTTACCATACAGTTAAGCAAAGAAAGAAAGAAAATTAAAAAGCTACCATCCCACTGAATGAATAGTCCCGAATTACTTGGTCTCAGTTTGCTTAAGAACTTAGTTCTCCAAAACAAAGTAATTCATAGCATGTATTCAAACTTCAGACATCTGCTTCAGGAAATGGGCTCTGAAGGGAAAAGTCCAAATAGGCACATTTTTGCAAATATTTTAGTGTGTAATTTACTTATTCTCTGTGTTACTTCACTGTTCAGAACACGACATGAGGCTGATGGTGGCAGTAATAATCATATTTTTCTTAATTATCCAAAAAATAATTTTGAAACTGTGAGCATGAACCCTTATTTACAAGGAAACCCTCAGTTAGACCAACATGCTCTTGATGAAAATATGGTCCCACCAGCAATGTTAACAGGCCATGAGCACCTCCTAGCAGCAATAAGGATGCCTGAAGCCAACAACCATCCAGTTTGGGACTTCAGGTCTGAGGGAACCGAAATGTATTTCTTACTGGATTTCAATACACTGAGCATCAAAACTAAATTAGCTCTTCTGAAGCAACAAGGCTTAAAGGGCAAATATGTTTATTTTACTCCCATGCTTGATAATTTTAAGATCAAGATATATAAAAACCCGATCTGGCCTTTTGAAATAATCACATAAATACTTGTCACCAGTAATGTATTCACAATCCTGCAGAGTTACCAACATGTTAAAGCATGGACTGGTCTGGCAGGTTCACCTGGAGCTGCAGCTGCTCCCTGAGAAGCAGAAGGAGCTGATGCTCCTCACACTTCCACCAGCCTCTTAGGGAGGAAGAACAGTGAAGAAGGGAGGGGAGAATATTTTTTAGCTTTCAGAATGAGGCACAGTTTGAAGAGGGAGAAAATAATGTGAGAGGTGGGCAAGAAGGGGTACTCATCACTTACCCTACTGAAAGCTGCAAATACACTGAAATAAGCTGTCCTCTTTTCCTTTGGGAAGGGACAGGTTCTGCCAGAGCCCAGCCCGGTACTCCTCTGCCTGCTTCTCAGGATGATATTTGCCCTTGAGCAGAGATCTTCCTTTGGGTGTAACAAATCCCATTTGTGACATTTTGGGATCAAGGATGTATCTTCCTTTGTTTTCCATGCTCCTTAACTTCAGCTTTCTCATGTTTTGCTTTCACTTGCCTGAAGGATTCTCTGCCCACTGCAAAAGAGCAAGTCAAATTTAAAGTAATTTGGAGTTTAAATTTCCAAGTGGAGACACTGCCCCTTGGGTGCTCATTGCAGGAGCCAGTTCTCTGGTCCATGCTTAAAATTGACCATTCTTACTTTACTTTACAGTAAGTCTAAATTGCTTTTTGTCAGTTTGTTTTTATAGCAAGCTAGCTCTGTATATTAACTGTTCTACAGTAGAAACTATTTTCCAGAGGAAATGATGGAATGGTATTTCTGCAATTAGTTTTGTTATTGCCTTTATTTTCCAAGTGGCTCTGTAGAAATACAATTTTATTTCTTTTTTTGAGGTTCCTCTCCCTAATGACTTGAGGTGCCCATGTCACAGAAAAATTAATTGATAAAAAGATATTATGTTAAGTACTTTTAAGGTTGTCACATTATGTTTTGAAAAGAAACATTTCTTTTAACTCAACCTACTCCTGGAATAGTATAATAAAATACTTTAGCTCACATATTTTTATCAAATTCTGAGTATCAAACTTAAACAGTTTTGAATCTTTGGGAACTGAACACAGGCTCATTAGAAGTAAATTCAATGTACAAACGTGTTTTTTCAGTAAAATGCTTAAAAATAAAAACCAACCAAAACTCCTGTTAACCACCCTTAACAAAATTAATGTTCTCAGAGGGTTTGTAGGAGGGAGTGCTCTTGGTCTGAGATTTTGGCTGCCCTCTTGTTCAAATCTCCTTGGGCTCAGAAGTCTGGGAGGTCTGCAGAAGAGCTCAACTATGCTGCCAAATCCTGCTTGTATCATGGGCCAATACCAGATTGTGTAATGTCAGTATTATACTTGCAGATTTTGAACCTGTTGGATGTCAGCAGGATTGAAAAGTGACCCAGCTCTGGATTTGAGGCAGGATGATTAGGAGCCCTGTGACCAGCCATCTGAAGAAGAAATCCAGATGGAAAGTGAGACAGGGAGGAGATGTCCTTCCCTGGAGAGATGGGACCATGGGCTCACCACCAGAGGCTCGTTTCATTTGAACCTTCTGGCAGTGGCACTGGTTGCACAATGGAGCAAATGCTGTCCCTGATGCCTCAGTTTCACAGACACATGGTCCTGAGACATGCCAGAGGTATGATTTTGTGGTGATTCAGGCCACATAAATGTTACATTCTAGAATTCTAGAAACCTGAAAGTAAATTTCTAATCCAAGGAGTATGTTTTAAAAATTCAAAAGCACTTTGAAGAGCCACTACTTTTTGAATTGCTCCTCTTTCGCAAGCAAAACATCCATCTAGAAATATTTATGCATTGATTCCAGAAAATTAATAGATGTGATATCACTTGAATCAAGGTCCTTCACAGAAAACTGTTTATTGCCTCCTTTCACACAGAGGAAAGTTTCCAGCAGTAATGTGGCTGCTAATCACAGCAATCTGTGGTGTGTATCTTTCTTGACAAGCTAGCATTAAAAAACAAAAAACCAAAAACCAAAAACAAAACACAAAAACCAAAAAACTCCACAAAATTTCAGTAACTGAAAATTAATATCTTAAGTCCCTCCTGGAAATCAAAAGGAAAAGGTCTCAAGTCTATATCTAGGTGCTAATGCAAGGACTGATAGGCTTTCTAAGGAGGCAAGACTATTAAGATAATTTGCCAGTGAAATCTTTTGAGATTCAACCCTGATATATGCTGCTGTAAAATAGGAAAGTAAATATAAGAGTCAGGAAACTTCATGGCAGATAAGGATGCCAGCATCTTAAAGTGAATTAATTAAATGAATGTATTGAACACAATCTTAGCACTTAAGTACATATGCTTAGACACGGGGATCTTATTTGGGCCAGAAAATACAGTTTGGAGAGACTGAGATTTTATATATCAGTGACATTTGAAAAACAACTCACTGGTTTTTTCTATGATTTGAGGCATTTCTCCTTCTTATACAAAGTGTTGTATTGAACTCATAAGCATATGAATCTCTTTGACTATACTGTTTAATCTGCCTCTTCATAACTCAGCTTCTTATTCCATTATAATGCTTGAGTGATTCACATGCAATGTTTCCAATCCACTTTTCCTATCTTGTGAAACTTTTTAACTAAATGTTAGCATTTGCAGGCACCAGATGTTTTGACATAAGGAGAAGCAATATGTAAATTTTAATCCATGGTAGGAACAATAGCCTGGAGGCACCTTCTTCTTATTACATGAATCATATACTTAACCACAATGTGGTGGATTATATCAAAATCATCACCACTCTGAATATAGAACACTTGTCTTGTGGTTGCCAATTAATGAAACTGGTATATATTTAACTTGATGGGTACCAGTGATTTAACCAATAAGCCTTGGCATACTTCACTGCTGCAGTCTCCTTTATAATTAGACTTTTGATCTGATTATTATCACAACTTCATGCATTTCCTCTAATCTCCCATTGGCTGTCACCACAAATGACGCTGACATTAAATCTGTTTGTCTGTCAGTTGCAAACATCACTACTTTTAATCAAGCAGTGTAGCACATAGGGCTTTTATAATCTCTGAAATAACTTCTGATTTTATTTTCTGTCATTGTTTATTTAATCATTAAGTCTCTGAGTCCAAAACAGGATAAGCATTGGCTTTCTACAAAGCAAAGTGGGGGCTTTCAGTCCCTTCACAAAGGAGCGGAGTATCTTTTATGGTCAAATCCTAAGTACATAATAAATATGGAAAAAAGCAAAGCTTCTTTCCATAGATAATCACTGAACTTTAAATAATATTTATAATAATATACAATTTTAATACGGATAGGGGTATCTTAATTATTTGAAAAAATAAAGAGACTGAAGAAATCTTTAGTACAAATAAAATGTTTATCTGATGTACACAAAAAAATGAGCACTGTTTTACATGAAATGATAAAGTATTGCAAAAGTAGTTGAAATTTGTATTACTAGTCAACAACTTTTGCATCATTTCATGCACAGAAAGCACCAAATATCTTCTAAAGAAGGCAGCACTTTTGGTATTAGAAATTCAAAATGAAATCTGAATCCTTAACTAACTTCCTTAAGTGAGTATCTTTAAGTGCCAAATGTACCTAATTATCCACTTTAAAAAATGTTTTACATCTTAAAATACAATATTCTGTTTATCCTAGATTGTCTGGGGAACATCTAGTACATTAAAAGGTTTTTGTAGAGCTTCTTAGTGATTTAACTGATATCATCATGCCTGCTAGCAATTTTGCAACATTCTGAAAATACTTTCCATAAATCAAAGCCTTAGCAGCAGGAATAAGCAGATGGCAGGAGACCATATTAAAGAATGTATCAATTATTTTTATTAATGGGATGTTACTGGATCATGATGTATCATAATAGACTAAATGTTTAGCTGTTGTGAAGTATTTTGTCTGTTAGGTATCTCAGATGTTCTTACTGGATGTTGCTAGATTGCCTTTTGGTGGCCTTTTTGAGGGTCTGGACAGGGAAGTTTCACAAGGGACATGAAAAAGATGTTTTCATTTCAGTCCTTTAATTATATTCATACAATAAACATAAAATGCCCGCAAGTATAAAATGTAATTGTAAAAAGATTGCATATATAGTGTGTAATAAAGTACATTCTGTCTGCATACAATGACTTAGAAAACAAGATACTATATGGTTAACAATGAAAAATAGCAATTATTATAAAAATATTCTACAGTCTCATAATAGCAATGTAAATGCTTTTACTTATCTAAAAGACTTAACATAATTTTAAATTACAATAATTTTACATCCTCCATTTATATATACAGTTCCATTAAATTCAGAAAGCATTATAATATCAATGTTCTTATTAAGATTAAGCAATTGAATTTTATTTAGTTATTTTATTATATAAAGCAACTGTGTTTCTGTTTGTTAAAACTGTTTGCACTTACTGTACCTTTTCATACTATCCATGCTGTGCACAATGAAATAATTTAGTTTTATTTTCTTAGTATAGCATCTATATCCATGTCATGAATTAAACAGGATGTTAATATTTCAACTCCCTTTCCCTTTGTGTAATTATCAGTCTGCTGTTTTGTGGATTCTGTAGGAATATGTCCACCAGCTTTGAACAGCTGTTACTGAAAACAAGTAATAACTCCTCATTTAATGCATCTTGACAAAAATAGCCAGTTCTTCTGCCCCCTACCCTGCTTGAGGTCCAGATCCGCAAGACTTCAAATTCTTTTCTAGGCCCAGAGCCGCAGGCATATTATGCATCTCTTTCATGAGATTTCACTAAACAGATCTCTGCTGGAAATAACTAGAAGTTTTATTTTTCTTGCACCACAACTCAGCCCAATAAAACTCGCATGGACAGCAAAGAAGTTCTGCCTGACAGGAAATGTCAAGATTTGGCCCTGTAGTTATGAAACCCCTTTCCTCTGCAGAAGCTGGCAGGACTGGGCTTGGCTCTGCCCTAGAAGTCCTCTCAGCTTCACAGCATGGTGTCCAAGCCTGGGGTGGGAGAGGGAGTGTTTACTCCAGAAAGTCTGGGATGTGACTACCAGCACATGCATCTCCTAAACACCTTCAGCAGCCTCTCTTAATTCCCAGAATGTCCTAGTCTGGTTTTGCAGTCTGTACCATTTAATTTCAAGGGTGAGCCTGTAACCCAGGTTATAATTATTAGTTGAAATACTAATTATGATGACTTCCTACTAGAGAAAAATGCAATTTTGGTGAAATACCATTGCCATAGTACACACCTAGGAGGGTTGATGTATTTATTGTTTTGGGCAAGGGAGCTGGGGGTTTTGTGTGCAGGAAGACAGCCTGAATATGATCAATGATAGATGCAATACAGTGCCTTGAAAAAAGAGCATTGACTATCTTAAGTTTCTCATGCAAGGACAGAGAGAAAAATTCTGGTGCCCTAGACTGAAGCAATTGTCAGAAGAATGAAAATCAACTTTAAAAAATTTAATGGATGCACTATAATGTTTTTTTAGAACAGTGCTTATAAAAGTGATGAAATTCAGGATGTTATTTAAAGTCAGTATAGTTCAGAAGTATGGTCTAACTCACATGTAAAAGTTCAATGGGAAAATCATGTAATACATTCATATTTAATTTCTTTTTCTCCATTATGAGCAATCCACACTGGTGTATTTAAAACTAATGTAGTAGAAACTGCAGTACAAGGACAAATGGCATTTGATATTAACCAAATAACACTTCCTTTCATCTGCTGAAATGGACAATACTCATAATAGGCTAGACATATTATGGGCAGAAAGGTTACTTTTAATTCATCGTGTTTTGTATTCAGATGTCAATATTAGCAATTGTCTTTGACAAAACTATGACAAAGTGATTCCTCTTTTATTTAACCAAATTAAGATGGTGGTCAGTCCTATATCCACTTATCTTTGGTTAATACTTTCTTGTCTTTCTGATATGCTATAAAACAAAACAAAGTGCAAAAAACCAGAAAAAAACAAACAAACAAAAAACAAACAAACAAACAAAAAAATCAACAAAAAAAACCCCACCCCAAAGACCCCAAAATAAAAAAGCTAAATCAAACCAAACAAAAAAATAAAAAGACAAACAAAAACACCAAACCAAAACAAAAGAAAATTACCAGAACATGTCTGTTTTCTGTTTTTTTATCCATGAAGTGTGAGTGTATCAAAGCCTCTCCTAATGGTCAGGTCTGTGCTTACACATCACCTTACATCCAAGTAGTTTGCACAAACTCATAAAAAACCTTGAGATTCCTAAAATTATAAATATTCTTGTGAAATTGGACACGCCATCACCTTTCATAGCCATCTGAGTGTGATTTATTATCCAGCTGCTAATTTTCCAATTGTGAAACTCTTGTGACACTGCCAGGGTTGGTCAGGAATGTGCTGTGGCCTGGCAGGAACACAAAACTCACAAGGACTGTTAGGAGGGCCCAGGTACCAATGACAAAAGAGGCAATGGTAAGAAACAATTGCTCTGGTTTTTGATAGTATGTTTTTTAAAACTTAAAATGTTCATGCAAAAAGTGATCCACTGATCTTTTACTATTTCCAAACACTTCTGAAGTGAGGTGGGCTAAGAGACAGCAAAATTAATACACATTTTTGAGACATATTTTGAATCATTACAGAACTCCTGTGGTGGTTTTAGCTGGGGTAGAGTTAATTTTCTTCACAGTGGCTAGTGTGGGGCTGTATTTTGGATTTGTGCTGGACAGATATGCTTTTGTTAGTGCTGATCAGGACTTACACAGCCAAGGCCTTTTCTGCATTTCATGCTGACACACTGGCAAGGAAGTTGGGGGTGCATGGGAGGCTGGGAGGAGACACAGCCAGGACAGGTGACCCCAAATGACCAAGGGAAATTCCACAACAAATCCCCCACTGAGGGGGATCCCATATTCCATATTCCATATCAAATCATAAAGTGGGGGAAGCAGGAGGAAGGGGATGTTCAGAGTGATGACATTTGACATCCCAAGTCACCATTAGGTGTGATGGGGCTCTACTCTCCTGGAGATGGTGGAACACTTGCCTGCCCATAGGAAGCAGTGAGTTAATTCCTTGTTTTGCTTTGCTTGTGTGCATGGCTTTTGCTTTCCCTATTAAACTGTCTTTATCTCAACCCAAGAGCTTTCCAGATTTTACCCTTCCAATTCTTTCCCCAGTCACTCTGGCAGCTGCATGAGGCTTGGTTGCCACCTTGGGTTAATCCATTACTACTCCCTAATGCAATCTTTTGGCTTTGATTGAGGAAGAGCTATGAAGAACTTGTTTCAGTTTATATTACTATGTTTTAATATTACAATTAGAATGATTGCACTTAATGTTCTTTAGGAGCATACATCACTCTCCAGAATTTCACAATGTATAGAAGTGAGTTTTCTGAATGCCCCCTCCTAGCAAGCTGGTTATGAGAGGCAGTACATCACATCAGTGTTTCTGAATATTGCCTTCAGTTTGACAAGTCTTCCTTTCAAGCTTTTCTGCAGGGAGTCCAAAGCCAAATATGAAATTAAATTCTTGTTTAGAGTGCATGCAATGGGAATCTTGTAATTTCCCTCTGCTTCCAAATGGATCAAAAGCACATGTACAGATAGAGTCCCTTTGCAAAAGCCTCACTGATCTGTCAAAGGACACTGAAAGTGTCATCCAGCAGCCCAGTATTGTATCTGAATTCCAATTTCTTCCATATAAAAAAGGACACAGTTTGAATATTCCTGGAATAAATAGCTGACAAAGCACTGTCACAAGTAGTGCTTGTTTTAAATTGTGCTAAGTGTAACGTGGAGTGTCTGTGCTGTCTTGTATACCCATACAGTCTTTCTACTGCAATGCTGTGTCTTTTTCTGTCTGAATTCATTTGAATCACTGTCATTGCATTAGTTCCCAGTTTTCTTCTGTGTCATTAAAATAGATATTTAAAAGAGTGTCCTTTTCCTACAAAAGAAATTAAAAAACCCCAAAAAACTAAAGGCATTCCATAGAAAGCTTAATGGATTTTCTCCTTTTAAAGAGAAGCCCACACAGTTTAAACTTCATGCTTGTGTGAAAGCATTACCATCTGACATTTTTAGATTTTAAAACCTGTAACATCTCTACAGTTCCCAGCTTAAATACTTTTCTGTTGCTTCAAATTCTGTAGAACTTTTAGTTATAAAAAAAGAAAAAGAAATTAGCAAATTACTAAATCTCATATTTGTATCAGAGAAATGTGTGAAAAGAGTTTGAATACAGTTTTGCAACATGGTTATTCCTTTTGTGGTAACCATTTTCATAGTACTGATAAAAGTCATGAGGTGATAGTAAAAATATTCCCAGTGAAGAGAGATTTATGCAAATGTTGGCTGTGAACAGAGGGTGAATTTGGGGCAGAGTGATATGGGTTCATGTCCATCTTATTTTCTTGCGAAGTAAGGGCTGATTGAAATCCTTGTCATGAAGTAATTGATTCTTAATGTGTCTCTCCTTGTAGGTATTTAAAATAAGAGCAAACACCACGCTTTCATTTAACTAAGTCTTTTAACAAATGTTTAGAGAAGTATGAGACCCTTTCTGCTTTTATAAATCATCTCCATCATCTGTGCTAAAGCTGCTTCTCCTGCTGCTCTCTTTTGATGCAGCTGGAGATGTGGAGGACAAGAGTGGGTCTGTTCCAAATGGTGACACTGTGTCGTCCAATAAAATCTCCTCTAGCCGTTGTTCCTCTTTCAAAGCTGCGCTGAAGGACAAATCCGTGAAGTGAGAAAGGGGGTCAGAAAAGGCTGTAGATCCATCGCAGACATCAGAATTTTGTCCGTGTACCAGAGGCATTTGTTGAGAGTAGTCTACAGAGTTCTCCTCTGGGTAAGACTGCTGCTTGATGACTTGCGCTGCTAAATCGACAGCACTGAGTGAAGACATGACCGGAAGGCCGTGTGCACGTGCCTGGATCTCCAGTTCCTAACATTTCAAAAAAAAAAAAAATTAGGCAACAATTTTAAAAGATAAAACAGTCTCTTCAGAACAATTGCAGAAAGTATACAAATCATGCATGAAAATTTATTATACCTGTTGCCCAGTTGTGAGATTAGATTTTAAAATAATAAATTTTTTATCAAAGAAAATTTGTCACGTGTTTTTATATTCCTTTTTGTCATTAAGCAACCATTCTATTGGAGTAGATGAGGTAGGACAGCCTCTCTGCAACCATTGCTCACTGAATCCAGTGAAGGTAGCAGAAAAATTTTGCAACTTGATAGTTCATTATAAAACTGTTATCCAGAGAAAAAGAAGATTCTTTAGTTGATAATGCTAATATTATACAGATATATAAGTAAATCAGCATAGGTAAGATGATTAGTTTTATATCTATCTACCCATCCCATTTCCATAGGTGTATGTCTATGTTAGAATATTGCTTTTTAAGTCATGAAGGGCTATATTCTACCTCTTAGTGTCAAAAGCAGACATAAGATAGTCTTTTACTGGGGAGCCTAATGCATTAAATACTTTGAAAGGGAAAATTAAAATACTGAAGGGAACTTTGTGACCAGTATTGATTTTTGATTTTTGGCTGCAGGAATATGCTTATTTCCTTTTTTTTTTTTTTTTTTGTCTTTGTTTCTAACACGTGCATAATGCAACTGTTTGTACAAATACTTTATTACTTTTCCACTAGTTACTTTATGCTATACTTTATACTATAAAGTATAATTATCAAAGAAATTTCCTAGAAATCTAAAGAATACCCCCTCCCCGATATACACAGAAATAAAAAGGCAAAGTCAATTTATTTTTAATAAACATAATTTGAGGAAAAATTATATAGATTAACAAAATTTAATGGGGGAAAAGTACTGAGAAAGCTTTGTAGTTCACGGCAACGCTTATACAAACCTGAATTCGGAGCAGAAGTCTTCTGTTAGCATGCTCTAATTTCTTCTGCCTGTGTTCTAATTCTCTGGCTCTCTGTTGTTCTTTTTGTAGCCACTTGATGTACTCCACCGATGCTTTTAAAATAGTTCCTTTGTTCCAGCGCATATCACTGCAGAATGTAGAGATAACCTTTTCACAATTGTGCATGTCAGCAGAATTCATAAGAACTTACAAAATCTTTTACATTAATATGAAATAATGATTTACATGACTATTATTCACTCTTAGATATTATTGCTTCTGAATGGAAATTTTAATAGAATAGTTAAGAAGCCCTTATATAGTAAAATTAATCCCAGAATGAAAATAAGTGTCAAAAGAAAGTAATAAAGTGACTTTTTGTGGGAGAGCTAAATGCAATATCATGATTCTACCATTACAGTTTTTATATTTTTAGTGAAAATTGCTTTTATTATTAACTCTGAGATTAAAATCTATGTGCAGTATTTCTGCATTAATGAACTAGGAAATATACATTACTGAGGACTTAAGCTTAAATTTTTAAAGATCATTTTGAATATACTACTCCTTTTACCTGACTTACTAATGAGGTTGCTTTTATGCTTGTAGAGAAAAAAATTATCTGTGCTGAATGCCACTCCTCATTGATGACAGACCAGAAAAATCACACTTTCATAACCATAATGACTAGGGAATGACAAAAATCATGTTCAAAAATCTTGAAACAATTTAAAAAACAAGTTAAAATCTACAGCTACATGCAGACCCCAACTCAAAATAAAAGCTTTTAAAAAAATTAGATTAAACCTGTGCATCATTCAGGAAATCATGGTTTGACTTCCAGCTTACAAGCAGCCTCACTAGCAACAGAACACTTGTTAAAATTAAACTGTCCAAGACTTTCATGTATTCATTTATCAAATTTTCGTGCATTCCTTTAAGTAATGTCTTGGAACAAAAATGAATTTTGCCAAAAATATTTAATTTCTAGTAAATTTCAGTATTTTATGATACAGGATGGGTTCACTGCATTAAATATATAGTTAAATAGCCTTTATCCAAACTATTTCACTGCAAGTTGCTTCGGCTGAGCAGAAGGTCGGTCAAGCTTCTGGTCCCAAACCAACACAAAGCTGTTTTAAGAGCAAGTAAGAATCTGATGTTGGGAGGGACAAGCATTTTTTCAATACGTCTTCTAAAAACATATATTTACATGCTGTTATTTATGGAGAAAAAAAAAATATGCCCAACTATTATCACATTCCCTTATTCATAGAATCATAGAATATGCTGGGTTGGAAAGCACCCATCAGGATTAGTGAGTCCAACTCCTGGCCTTACACAGGACACCCCAAGTCACACCATGAGCCTGAGAGCATTGTCCAAACACTTGTTGAGCTCTGCCAGGCATGGAGCTATACCCACTTCCCTGGAGCCTGTTCCCTGTGCTCAGCTACCCACATTTTCCTGATTTCCAACCTAAATCTCCCCTGACTCAGCCTCATGTCATTTCCTTGAGTCCCATCACCAGTCATGAGAGTGAAGAGATCAGTGCCTGCCCCTCCACTTCCCCTCATGAGGCTGAGCACCTTTGGAGATTTCTGCAGTGATTTATCTCCTGAAGGTATAGTGCAAAAGCCAGGGAGGTACAGGATTTAGGGACCCAGACCACCCAGATTTTCCAGATGCTTTACCATGGACAAAACTTTATGGGACTGATAACTTTAAAACACTAAGAAGCAAATGCAAAATTGTGATAAAGCATCACAGTGTTTAACCATGCCACGGAATTCAGGTAATTTTCTAAAGATTTGGGAGTAACATTTTTTTTTTTTTGATCCAAGAGTGCTGAAATTCAAATGTCAGTTATTTCTGGACAGCACACAAATTATGAGGCTCCTGTACTCAGGGACCTGGCCTCCTCTCAGTGCTGCAGGCCAGAAATGCACATCTTTTGGGATTCAAGGCTGAGGAGGTCAGAGAGAAAATAATTGTTGTCTACAACCCTACTGTCTTGGGTATGTATTCTGATTTAGATATTATTTCCTTGTCAAAAGGCTAGAGCAGAGGTGGAACTGGGAGCCAAGGGCAGCATACATCTCTCCCATGATGGCTGAATCATCTCTTGGCAGTGCCTCTGCCTTCTCCTTCCTGTCCCTGTCCCTCTTGAGCAGGTGAGAGGACAGAATTTCTTGCCAGCATCCCACAGGCACTCTCCTAGGAGAGGATGTTCTCCTCTCAAACGGCTTACCTAGGTTAAACTGTACAGGTTAAGGAAACTTTTAGTGTGCATATTTTCTGGACAATCTTTCACTGCCATCACCATGTCACAGTTTCATTTCCATGACACCCTTTTAGAAAGTTAGGTAAAAATACTGAGAGGTCTCTGTTTATGACTAAATTAAAGTGGAGTTTGAAAGGCAGTAAAGGGTCTGTCTGTCTATGCCAGACCACTCATGAATAAAGAAGCTACATAAAATAAATAAAGTTAACAGGACAAGAACTTTTCAGACAGGGATTTTCCACTCCCATCTCAGATATGAGCTATATATGATAAATGGAGAAACACAATCTGTCTTGATGAAGAGGTTAGTCTTTAATAAGTGCTAAAAACAAAACTAAGACGGGTTTGAACTGATGGGCCAAACCTAAAGATATACCACTATGAAATTAGAAATAAACCCTAGCTGGAAAAATGAAAATAATTGAGGAAATGTAACAACAGCAGAAAAAATTGAATATATCACGTATTTAGAAAATATATCATAGTGTTTTCACAAAAAAAATTAATGAATTCAAAATCAGACAAAATTATTTTTGGTTGATTTTTCTGATTGACATATGAATAAGTCATATGTTCATTACTGTATTTGGAATGTTTTTTGATTAAATTAATTCATGTTACACTTAATGTTTCTTAATGTAAACTTCATGTTTCCTTGATAGTTTTAGTTTTTATTTCTTTGGCAATTTTTTTCGTAGTTTTGAATAAATCTTCACTGAAAGACTAATGCCTGGATTCAAACTGCCAGAGAGATGGACCCGGTCAGGTTTTGCATGAGATACATATGGATAGATATCTCTTGTGGTAATATTTACAGATCTGAGAGGCAAAACTGTAATGGAGAGCTAGGATAAAAATGCAGAGGTTATTATTGTTATTTAAGAGACTGTTCTTTAACCTGTGTACACATGTGTATGTCTCTGTGCATGTGTGTGTACCCCACATATGGTTCTACATCATTTCTCATATGTACAAACACTGGTTAAATGAAGAATATTCTTATTAAATGAAGAATTTTGAACTTGAACCTTCCAGTGTTTGAAGGCAACATAGCAAAGGAACAGCTGATGACCTTAGAAGTCAACATGTATTTCACTCTGTGTCTCTCTTTACCAGGACCTAAGGAAAATCCTGGAGGTGTCTGTGCTGATTCTGCATCACAGGCACTCTTCACTCATTGCAGCCCAGAGACAGCAGCCACAGGACAGTGCTGCAGAGCAGCAGAGGCTCTGTGCAGATGTGCAGGGCTGGGGGAGCAACAAAGCAACCGGTGAGGATGAAGGCAAATTTGGGCTGGTAAAGGTGAGATTCCCGCATACCAATAGTCTGAAGTGCATCTAGATCTACAGACCAGGCAGGCAAGCAGATTCATCTGTGATGGGAAGAAAAGGCAACTCAACATTTGAAAACTGATTAACTCAAAGCACAAGAAGTGCATAAGAGGAATTCAGAATGTCTCTGATCAGTTATTTGGTTTCTGTTGTTTCTCTGAAAACAATGAATTCTAAATTGAGTGTAAATAAAACTACCTGAAAAGTTATAAAAATGTCACTAGGAAATCGTAGTTTTTGCTTTTTAGAGATTTGTTGATTGCACTTAGAGATAAAAACTGAAACGAAAAGCCCTACAAAGACATTTTTAGAACCCTCAAAAATTGAGGAATCACTAGCAGTTGTTACTAATTTAATTGGAAGTTTCTGTATGAAAACAGACAAAATACTTGCATTCCTAACTGTTTTGATTCTAAAAACTTAGCTATAGACCTGCTGATCTTCAGATATGGCAGGAATTCTTTTCTTCATTTTGATCTTTCAGGTCTATTAATTTGCTTTAGACTGGATTTTTTTGGTTTTCAGTGGGTTTTTTGTTGTTGTTGTTGTTGTTTTGGCATTTGTTTTCTTAGTCATGATTTTTATTAAATGCATGCACCATCCTGTAAATTCTGAAATACATGGGAAATTTTATATTCAAGCCAAGTCATTTGAGACCAGTAAGATGTTTTGCCAGTCTGGTCATCAGAAATGATGCAAAGGAGGATTGCTTCTTTCTTCCTGTGTGTCCGTGTGGTAGAGTAATTTGAAGTTTCTAGCAATCCACAGATATATTAGTGAGTTTAATTAACTGAGGCCAATCAAAAATAATAAGATTTTTATGGAAAATTTTAAAAAAAGTAAAAAACACATTATGTTTTATTAGTCTCTGAATCCTGCTTCCTCATAACTTTATCATCTGAATCTCTCAATAAAACTCAAATGCCCAAAACAAAACATGTAACTCTCACTAAGCAGAGTTTCTTATATTGGATAAACCAAACATGGAAAAGAGACTGATCTTCAGCTCATTCCATTATTTAAACTTTGTTGCAGGCAAAGGAGCTTCACTAGTTTACAGAAGTTGAACTCCTGTAGGAAGGATGGGAGCATGTGGCCATCTAAGATTAGAACTAATTAGTAAAAGCAGTGTTTGAGAGAGTGTGATAGGTACAGAGTTTGCCAGACGCAGGCCAGTTACGAATAACAAATGCATTTGCAAAGCTGAAACTGTTTGCAGAACATCTCTCTCCCTGTTTCTGAGAAATTAGCTTTAAACTAAAGAAATTTGCTCAAAGAAGTGCTTGGAAGGACTTTGTACTTGTTTTGAGGACTTGCACAATTGCAAAGTGTTTCATTCTGAAAGAGGCAGCAAGTTTCCACCTTAAAACAGCATGAGTGTACGCAAGAGTTTCCTTTGCAAGGAATGTGTCTGTGCTGGCTGCTAGAGGGTCTGCCCAGAGGCAGCACAGAGGTCAGGCACTGGTACAGGCAGCAGAAAGGAAAGAGTGAGAGCAGCCCACTGCTTCTGCCCAAATCCTCAGCAGTTCTCTTAACATTCCAGCTCTGCAACATTATTAGAATTCCTTTTTCTCATTTAGCTTTCTGGGAATTTAAGGCCAACTATCATTACACTGGCATTGCCAGACTCCATCAAAATAAGAAATCCTGTTAACCACCTAAAAGGTGGATTCTGAAAGGTTGAACACAAATAGAAAGGCAGGTATAATTAAAGGAGCAGGTTATGAGTTTTTCAGCAAAATATGGCTGAGTGTTTCTGGCATTTTTCAATTCTATTTTTGAATTTTGTTCTTTAAAACCTATTTGCATTTCTGAATCATCTAGCCCTTGGATATCTAAGCATTGAAAGTTAAACAAAAGAGTCATAGTTCTTTGTAACTTACACTTATCTTCATTTTCTAATGTTGATGAAGTGAACTTAAAACACCCATTCATTTATGTAATGTAATCCACACTTTTCATCATTAAATTAAGAAAAAAAGAAAAAAGTAAAAAGAATAGGGGTTTAATCCAGTCAAAAGAAAGTCCCTGCAGAAGCTCTGCAGGAGCCAAACAAGTTCACTACATAACCAACAAAACAAAAGTGAAATAAAAACCCCATACAGCACTTCTAAGAAATATAAATCACAAAAGGTTTCCAAATGGCATAAAAAATGTCCTTTTCTGTTTCTGATTCTGAATGTAATCTTCTTGAAGCAAGCCATCTGGGACAGGCATGCTAACCACAATGGCTTAGTTATAGTAGTGTTTGCTCTTCAATGCAGAGGCTGATTTTCTTCCCTGTCATTAGTCTAAGCATCAGTAAGCTTTCTCCTTTTACAACTAAGTTTCCACTTTAAGAAGAATCTTCTGAAATCAATATGAGGCAAAAATGCTATGTATGATAAAATGTTATAGATAAAGTATTGTAAGCCATGATAAATCCCTTTCTTTCAAAGAAGAGGGGGCAGACTGGGGGCACAGTAAGGTGTTATGAAGTAAAAAGCAAGAACTGAAAGAGAGAATAAGGATGCTGAGTTATGATTTGGCAAAACACGACCATACCAAAAGGTAATAATAATGTTGATCTGCTCAGCCAATAAAAAAAATTAATGTTTTGTTTATATGTTCAAATGAATATATTTCTGCCTAAAAATACAAATACAAAAAAAAAACCAAAACCACTACTTACATTTCTTTGAATTAATTTATCCTTGCACTAAGCTATAGCAAAATTGTGTTGCAAACTGGTTTTTCAAAAGCCCTGCAGGTTTTGATGCCTTTTTTTTTCTTAGCACCAACTTAAAAGCTTTTCATTAGGCCTGCTTTCCAACGGAGTACTGATTATCAGCCTTTTGAAGACAGCAGCCTTCAGAATGTGAGATGCTTAAGTTCACCTTGTGCCTTTGTAAACATAAACCACTCTGGGTCTGGTCACATTGCTGAACTCAGTCATGGGTTTGCAAACTAAAACAAGATAAGGCAATGATTTCAGAATCTATACCTGAAACTTTTTAATCAGGCAACAACACCAAAAACTGAAGGTGAAGTCCATCATCCACTTACTGAAGCAAAACTGCATATTCAGGTAAATAATTTTAAAAAAAGCTTAAATGATTACTCTAGGTAGTAATGTTTTGATTAAGTTCAGGAAGTCAACCTGAATCCACACCAAAACATGTAGGTGAAACACCTTTATAGGCAATCAAAAAGTGCAACTGCAATTTGTACCCCATGCCCATCTCTAATTGCAGCATTTCCAGTTTCTATTTTTGCTTTATAGCTGCAAACCAACAGTGCCATCCACTGTTTTTCTGAGAAATCTTTCAATTACTTGCCCAAATGGTATTGAATACTGAAAGATGCACCAGCAAAATTAAAACACTTCTATCAGTTTCTGCTTGCAATGGATCACATGTCCAAAACTTTATTTAGGTACTTGAAGTGCTTTTTAATTCAGTTTTAACACCTAATTCCATATTAATAACAAAAAAACATGCCCATTTATCCAGTCTTTGGTGGATGCTACAGAAGACTCAGTTTGTGAATTCTCTAAAATGGATGCGGTATGCTAACTTTCTCTCTGGTGGCTTCACTTCAAATAAAGCCAACCTTCTACTTGTGTAAGCCTCACACAGCTTTGTATTGTTGCAGAAATCCTTAATGTAATCAAAAGTTTCTTAGTCTTAAGGTTAAAAAAGCTGAAATATCAATAGATGTTTTCATTTGGAGTATCATGCACATCTGTATTGACATGCAAATTACAAAGACAAAATCTGTATAATCAATTTTATGCAAGTTACAATCATGCTGCTGCATTGTCTTAAGTCTTCCCTGAGTGACAAGAGAAATCTAAGGCTAAAGTTCTGCATTAAAAATCACTCTGAGTTGTTATTTTAATCCTGCAATGGGCTTTTCTCCAAGGCAGCTTTTTTTTCTGCTGATGACAAATATAAGCTTTAAGGGAATGCACATATAGTTCAAGCAATATGCATTTTGTGTTTCTGTAAGTATATGCATTAGTATAAAATGATATTATTATAGCAATTATAGCAATTATTACTTTTATCCTTGCATTTTATGACTGGTGCTTTCCCTGCAATGAGTTGAGGACTTTTGAAAAATGCTCAGTCTACAGACTCTTAAATTGATTCTTTTTTTCTCTTAGTCTGAGGGCAGACAGTGACAACATAAATTTTGTGTTATCCCACTAGAGGGCCATGGCAAGAGCTGAAAGCACCACTACTTCCTTCCCCTGAGACACCACACAACTGTGCTCAGGGACAGAGAGATGGACTTTCTGTTGGTTGGCTTTGTTTGTTTGTTTGTTTGTTTGTTTTCCCTTTAAGTGGCAGTTTCTCTTAAACACCCTGAAATCGCTTTCATATTATTATGCTTTCACACAAGTTTTTCAACAGGCACAAAAAATCTGTCAAAGGTTTGTTATTTCAACAGCCTGATCTGAGCCAGTGACCTGGTGTAGAAGATTTTGTATCCCATTTCTCAATCCTATAGCCAATATTCACAACTGTCTCTTTTCTCCTGTATTAATACTATAAACATTATTATAGGAAAGACAGTTGAACTCACGGATCATTAGACTTGGGGATGAGTGTGCCAAGCTCCTTGATTCGGTAATTAATATTATACCTTCTTCTTCTCTCAACTGTTAAAAAGAAACATTTACTATTTTTACACTGAAATATTTTTGGAGAAATTACACATAAAACATTTTAATTAGTTAAAAACATGTTAGTCAATATATAGAAAAAGTCTTCCTCAAATAGCAGTCCCAACATGAGATCCTATCTGTCTCTGCCTTACTCTCAGTACAAACTGTATCATTAGTACCATCTGTATCTTACCTGAACTACAGGGTTTCCCCCCATTTACAATTCAATTTTTAGAGAATGAAATAGTCACATATTGTCTAAATGTGATCTAACATTTTGTTTTTCCTGATGTTTATATATTCTCTCTCCACCATGCTCCCACAGAACAGAGATTTCAGCTTAGTGGAGTCCTGCTGGTGACTCCAACAGGGATACAAGACAATTCACCCAGCAATTGATATTTTGGCAGAACTCCTGTTACAAATCACAAGGTAACAGCTTATTTATCCCTTATTTACAATTACCAGCATTTAAACCCACAGAGAGTACATAACTACAGCTGTATCCACTCACTAAAACAGAGCAAGATTATGTCCCAAAACCACTTCACCTCCTACATCTTTCCTTTGGCGATGGACAGCACAAAAAATATTTATGATAATTTTTTAAAAAATAGAGAAAATTTAAAAAACCACCATGTTTGGAGATGTACACCTAAAGTCTAATGGCCAAATTTTGAATATAAATACAAAAAGCCCAGTAGAGCTAAGTTATAAGTGTTCAGCCAAGGGCATCCTAGTGGGTCTTCCAAGGCTGACTTCAATCTTCTCATACTCATATGAGCATGTCACTTTCAGTCTCAGCCCCACCACCTGGATCACTTTTAGTCCTCTTCTTCCTGTATATAAAATTATTTGCTTTCTGTCTGTGTGTGGCTCCTCGGTTTGTGCAGCAGTCAGTTATTTCCTCCCTAGCAGGCTCAAGCTCCAGGAACACAGGAACAACTTAAGTGTTATTATTTACTCTGATAATGTACTCTACCTTGGGGGGGATGCATTATCTTGTCTTGCTTTCTACAGAAACAGGAATTTCACTTAACAAATTAAAGCATCTCATTTTTTTTGGTGTTGATTCACATATTCAGAAGACAGGGTTATAATCCTCCTGAGTGTACTGCTCAGTGAGCCCTTGTATCAAATTGCAATGAATGTGGTGGATCTTGTAGGAGAGCCCAGTGTACAAAAACACAGAGAAACTGGAAAATTTAAAAGATATATTTCTGTTTTGTTGGCAAAATAATTGCATGGCAAACAAAATTGAAGAATTTGCTTTTACTATACTGTCCTATGGCATATTAGCTGTTGTTTAATTAATATTTACACTGTAAAAAACTCTAAGATATTCATCAAAAGGTAGTCAACTAAGCATTAGCTATAAAACAAGGCAATGAAAAAATATCTTTACGAGTGAACACTTGCAGAATTCCTTTTTCTTTATATTTTTGCTTTTTTTTTTCCTGAAAAGAAACTTCCAGTGATTGTGTCAATGAGTTAGAAAGGGAGATTTTTAAGCTTGGAAACATGTTGCAATAGAACTTTCCTGATGTGCATCTGTAACGTTTCCAGCGATATCCTGAGTTATCAGCCATATTTGAACAAGCAAGTTATATATAAGCCAAATTGGAAAATTATGTTTCAAACTGCATGCACAGGATTGTAATGTGACATTCTTTGTTTGGAAGCAAAAACCCCCAAAGTTAAGAAACATCAGGCAATGTTTTAAACTCTGTCTGTTGCGTGAAGGGTCTCCACTTCCTAAATCGAACTCCCTTTTCATGGTTTCATTCAATATACAGTCTTTGAAAGGAACTTTTTTAAGTACCATTATTACTCCTTGTTATAAGAATGTACCAGAACATTTCTGTGAAATGGAGGCCTTAATTCAACCTGAAAATTGAAAGTTTGTATCATTCCAATCAGCTTTCAAAAACTGATTTTTCAGACCATCACTAAGAAACCTGATCCCCTTAAAAGAGTAAATCACACTGATGAAGCCTTTATATTCACTGCATGATTATGTCCAAGCCTTTAGATAGCAGAGCTATGCCCAGAGAGCCTTTGGGATCTGCAGTGTACACCTGGACCCCAGCCAAAAGAGATGCTGCCTGTCTGCAGTGCCCTTCAGTTTAGCTGCCAGTGGTGAGGGAAAGTTCTCAGACCTTTCTTCTGGGATCAGGAGGGACTGTGATAAGTCAAAGCAAACGGTGGAGGCAACAGTAAGCCATGGCATCGCTGATGTATCTATGATGAGCCTCTCTTTCCCCTTGTAGCTCCAGGTAACTCCTACCCAACTCCTTTCTTAGTCCAGCAAAACTCCCATTTCTGCCCTAACAAGACAGAGAGCAGCTGCACTGGCGTTTCAGAGATTATATGCTAGCAACACGTCTGAAAATCTTCATGGTCTGCCTGCAACCCACAAAAAAAAAAATTACAGACAGATATAAGGATGCCTTCTGGAAATTCTAAGTAGCAGAATATTGTCCACAGTGATTGCTAGCACATTGTGCCAGTGGATGTATAATTTCAGGTATGGAATTTCATACAAGTAAAGCCATAAATCCCTCTTTGATTACTGGATATCAAATAGCCAGAGAAACAAGACAGAAGTAAGATAATAAAGACATAAATTGTGGCTATTAACTAATTACTAATTTAGGTTTAAATTCATAGAATCACAGAATATCTCAAGTTGGAAGTGATTCATAAGGATCATTGAATGCAACTCCCATACTATTTCTGTTGGAAGAATGGGAAAGGAGAACTTGAAAATTTTAACTGCTTTATTCAACACTTTCCAAAAAGAATCCTGCAGCCTTTTTGTTTCAAATTATGCTTTAGAGGGAAAATTTGTGAAATTTTATAGGCAATCTCCCAGTAATGAAACTGATGGCATTTTTTTTCCTATGCTATATAAACTAAAATATTTTCTATTTTTGTAATTCTAATATTTAGACACTGAACTATGCATTTCACTTTTCTAAGACTGTTTCTCTAAAACCAACATGCCTATCATTTGCACATATCTGCACTGTTGTCCATCTAACCTTAAGAGGTTAGCAACCACTTAGAAATTATCTGATGCAATTTTTTTTTCCTACCCCATCACCCATAAAGAGATACAGTCTCTTGCTTTGGCACTTCAGTAAATAGGGTGTGAAGACTGGATTTTCAGTGTTGTTTTTCTCATAACCTGCCTCCTTTTTTTTTCTGCTTTGCACTGTAGTTCTTAGAGAAAACATCAAGTAAAGTGTGTTACAGTGAAAAAATAATAGCAGGAGATTTTATGGAAATAAATTAATTGCAATATGCAAAGTATTTTGAAAGACAAAAGTCAGAGACATAAATTAATTTCAAGAAAGAAAACTTTATGGTTAGCTGTTTTTGCAGTCTGAGTTGGCCTGCTGAGAGGCTGGTCTAGAAGAGGAGCAGAGATGTGGTAGCTAATGTATCATGGTTTTGCATTTTCCATACATTCCATGTAATGAGATGGAAGATGAATATATACTTACTGAGGTTGTGGTTATCCTTTTTTTGTCTCTCCTTTGCCATTGCTCTTGTATCTGCTTCTGACAGAAAGTAACATTTATTAAAATAGTCCTTAAAATGCAATTCCAGTACTTCTTTCATCTTCTGAAAATGGCCTCTTGTCACAGAGACCAGATTTCCAGCCCTTTTACAGCATTACTTTTTTTATTATTAAAACAGATCATAGACAATCTTTGTTCTACCAGTACTAAATTTTACGCAAGTCTGGCAGGTTGCTTAACATTTTTTA
The DNA here is from genome assembly GCF_028551555.1 of Melozone crissalis. Taxonomy (NCBI): domain Eukaryota; kingdom Metazoa; phylum Chordata; class Aves; order Passeriformes; family Passerellidae; genus Melozone; species Melozone crissalis. Next base: position 17,098,608 of record NW_026535782.1, on the reverse strand, counting down.
TGACACTTTTTTAAAATGTAAGAATATAGAAATGCTACAGAGGGGTATTTTTCTCCAATTTCCTGTATTTTACATCAGGATAAAACTTACAATACACTAAGGTGAATATGGATTTTCTATATCCCATAATGCAAGAGTTAATCAGATTTGTAAGATATTGAATAAACTCACTGTTTCCTCTGAGTGACATTAACAAACTGTACATGATTTCTAGCATTCTTTGGATTAATTGAATGTAACTTTTAAAGTTTGTAATCCACTAATATAGCTTTACCTTGAATAGCCTTATTGTAAAGTTTTAAAAGAACTATTTGTTCTACCCTGGAACAAATTTAATGGATGATAATAATTTATATTGTTGGTCAGAAGCCAACATGTGGAAGAATATAATGTTTTCTAAAATATTAAGATTTTTTAGAAGCACAATGTTCATAAAAACAGGAGCAAATAGATGGTTTCTGAATTTCTAAAGAGAAAAACAGAAAGAAAACATTTCTCATTTATCTTTGTTCTTTCCCTTAAATGAAACCAGAGACTGAAAATTCTCAGGAATTTAATTATGGATATCTTTTTCATGGATAAGATTCAACTTTTAAGACACACCCCATTAGTTATGCAGTTATATACTAAAATCTCAGAGTTTTTACCTGTGAGCTCCCTTTTTACTGGTAGATTAGCTGGGCAAGAAGCATTTGTGAGACCCATATTAGCTGGTGCCATTCCCTGGTCACTGTTATATATATCCAAAATGCTGCTAGATAGCTTGAGGGGTAGGAAAGGAAAGAAGAATAAGGAATAAAAATTAAAATAAGTAAAAGACTTAAAATATTTTTTTTAAAAACCGATGCATGCAAGGAGAAAATATCTTTGGATATGAATCTGGTTTTCTTTAGAGGGAGTATATGTACATGTATCTAAAGGGAAGGATTCCTGTTACACAATATTAACTATAATTGAAAGCAAAGAGTCACTGTCTGCCATTTTTCTACAGGTGCCCTTTGTGTTGGCTTCAGATCTACAGTGTGGGCTTGAGATCTACAGTTGCTTCCAAATTGTATTTTCTAAATCCAGTGTTTCCATGTCTGCATTTCAAATATCCATTAGGTTGAAAATCAACTTTACCATGCTAATTTTGACCATACGCTCCAGTATGATTTTTTTAACCACAACTCTAAACTCTGAATTGGTACCTCATAGAGGACCTGGTCCAGCAATATATTCAGGGATGTATTGGTATATGTAACATAGGTATATGTAACAGTTAACATTAGAGTGGACAGTACATCAGAGAATATACTTTGAGGAAAGGAACTGTATTGTTGTCATGATAGACCAGATAACCTAATGGTTTTAACATGTATAATCATGTGTACCAGTATCCTTATTCCCTTAAAAAATATAATATAATATTATTTCAATAAGCCCATAGAATGAACACTAGGAAATGTAAGGCTAAAGTATGTGGCTTTCAGGTAATTGTACAATTACTTTTATTTGAATAACTTTACACATATGAAATAACTGTAAAATATGCAAAATTTTACTGAAGAGCAGTTCAGGCTTTGCTCAGTTCCTATGACCCTATGACCAACCTTTCAGCATGGATCCTTTGCAGTAAAAGAAAAACTTTTTTGGCTTTTTAAATCATGCATATAAAATTTGTACTGACATCTTTGGCGTTTTTTGTGGTCAACACTGAAGGATTTAGAAACTGAATTTGGGTCCACATGGTCAAGAGAAAATAAAACTAAAAGTAAACAAAAGAAAAATACCAAAAAACCCCCAAAGGATTTAAAAGTGGGTGAAAAATATGTGGATACAAACACTGACTTGAGACTGTAAAGCATTAAAGGAAATTAGGAGTTATTTAAGAAAATTGTTTTTCATAGATAGGAAAATGTGTTTTTACAGATTTGCCCATCAGCTATGGATCCTCAAACAACCTGGAATTTTCCAGGCAGGTCATCAAGACACCAACCATAGGTCTGCTGGGAATCACTCTTGTAATTTCTCTTTTTGTAGAGACTGTGAGCTTCATCACAAGTTACTTTGAACGGAGACAATTTTCCCAATTACATGCACAGTGTGAAGTTTTTCCATGGCAGTGCTGCCTATATTTTACGTTAAAACTGGAATTTTAAACTAGCTTTATTTTTAAATAATGATTTTGTTAAATAAACTTTAATGATTTTGTTAAATAACTTTACTAGATAATCTGAGAATCTAGTTTGAGATAAAGTCTCACAGTTCTATTACATACTGTGAAATGAAGCAATCAGAATTCTTATTGAACAAATATAAGTAACATGCTCATTTTTAAACAATAGCTCTATTACTTAGGAAAACTGAAAATTCTTGAATACCATTATAAAGCACAACACCAAATCAGTTTTAAAAATCTGCTTATACATTTGATCTCTCAATGAATATACCTTTTTAAAGAATGCTTGGAATTCAGATGAGTATTACTCAGAACAAGCTATGTTTAAGATGCAGGATTTGAATGCTAAGAGCATTCTCACGTTAGGTACCTTTGTTTCATTTGAGGGGTAAACTGACAAGTGTTACAGAAGTCACTGCAGTTTTACCTGTGCATTTTCTTTGTTCCAGTGATAGGAACAAAGACATTACAAGAGAGAACTCTTATTAGCTCTCATCATATTTAATTACTTCCTACATTCATGTAAATGAATTTGGTTTATTCAAATGATATGAAAACAGGAGGACATAAAAAATTGAGAGTCAATGTGACTCCTCCACGTCCAGGTTCCAGTGGACTTTCGCAAGGCTGTTACATGACTTAGGCTACTGTTTTTGTGAAATGCTAGGAAATAGTAACCTCTGAAAATAATATAATTAATAAATAATCTAACAAATGAGCAATACACATCTGTCATTCTTTACATAGTTCACACAGGTGTGTATATAAGTTCAATAATTTGCATGACACTGGTGGCAGCCTTCAATTTAGTAGATTATCAATGCCATTAATGAAAAAAACAGGCATGTAAACCACAGCTTGATACAAACACGAGATACTTAATTGATTAATTCTAATTTTCAGAGAGAAATTCAAATTTATCCTTGAAAGATAGTTAAATTTCTAAAGTCTAGTTAAATTTCTAAAGTCTAAAATTCACCTGAGAGCCCTGAGAGAGCTGGCAGAAGAGCTCACTGAGCCATCTCGAATCATTCACCAGAAGTCCTGGCTAACTGAGGAGGTCACAGTTATTGGAGTAAACGTGATGCCCATCTACAAGGTGGGCCAGAAGGAAGATGGACAAACTACAGGCTTGTCATCTTGGCACAGGTGACAAGAAATGCTATGGAAAGTTAGTGCCAATTGCACTATCAACTGTCTCTTTCTTCTGTGAATTTAGTAGAAATCTGAATTGCTTTGCAATGGCCACGATGACAGATAAGTGGCTTTGTGGATATGGCCACTGGTGGTCTCCCTTTCACACACTCATTCATACTTAGCACAAAAAATCTGCTTTGAATTAGTGTGCAAGAAATAATTCTCAGTGTCAGGATTCAGGATCAGGAGATGAAATAGAAAGTGATTAATGTGACTGGTTTTGGACACCTGACTGTGTCCAAATGAACTGAATGATCTCTGTCTCTTATTCTTGACTCTGAAGAAAGTTTGGGGTGAATGTTGCAGGCCTCCCATGTGTACCTTCTCAGGAAATCTCACTGGGCTCCTAATGTGAAAATCTCCAAATAAACTCTTAGTTTAAAAATCACATAAGAAAGACTTCCTCTAAAATTAATAATTTTTCTGATTATCAGAGACTTTTATAATATAAAGTCACAAAATGTGTCAAAGTATTTTGTTGAAACTGTCTACCTGAATTTGCTCTGCATTGATATATTAAGTATAGAAAGTTCCAAGCAATTTCTTTGCTAATGTTACTGAACACTGAGCAATCTTATAGTAGAAATTGGCTGATACAATAAGAGGAAAAATACTTTTTGTCTGACAAAACAGGAAGTTCTTTTAGAAATGTAGACATCTGTAAGCACCTAATTTTCAAATTATAAAATCAAAATACATAGCACAATATGTTAGAGAAATTGTGAGTCAAAATGTATCCAGCTGTTTGGATGTGTACCAAAATTCCATACATCATAATGCAATTTATTGCTTATAGTGTCATTTAAGCAGGGAACGTTTTTGCAGTACTCAGGCTTCAAATAGCTTCCAGGCCTACCTTAAAAGGTAAGTATGAGTGTGTGTGTGTATATATATATATGTATATACACACACATAATTTCACAAAAATTCAACACAATGTTACTAAAGGTACAAATCACTTAAAATGGCACAATTATACCATATGTGTACAATGATGATCTTACAATTCTACAGCACTGTGAAACTTGATGAATCCCAAAATGCTTTAAAAACCCAGCTGATTCCACCATATCAGAACCATGTTGTTGTTTTCAATTTAGATGTGGAAACATAGACTTTTGGGTATGAAAATTCCTAGGTACCAGCAAATGACTTATCTTGCAGGTGTCATATTGGTTCATACCTGTGTTGTTCTGAGAAGCCCTTGTAAGTCACATAATTTCCCAACTTTGCATTCATGATACTTATATTTATGTATATGTTTCAAGGAACTTAAATGCAAGTGGCTCATAAGGAATGAGAACAGAAATATTAAAAATAGCAGAATATAATATGCCATCTTTCCCACTTCTGAAATACAGCCTGCTTTGGATAAAAGATCAAAAATCTTTAGCACAGCAAATGGTTAACTGGGAATAACCAGTGACAATGTAGTACAGGAAGAGAATAATACAATTTCTAATTAAAACTGCAAGAAGCATTGAAGAAAGCAGGCTGTAATTAACGAAGTTAGCATTTGGCAAGGACACTGGGGTTAACATACTTCCTTTTGTATAAAGTGTCATGGGATCTTCAACGCCTGTGTGCAAAGACTGGAACATGAGAATTTCCATTCATGGCGCTCAGTCCTGAAAGATACTCAACTTTGAAGCTTAGAGCAATTATAAAAGCAAACTTCAGCTGGACTACCTGAGTGAATACACCTCACAGGGGCCTGTGACCTTGTGCTAGCTGACAGTGTCCAAGAGATGTCCTATGGAGGTCTCATCGAGAGAAGATTGCTGTGTTCAATACTTGGGTCTGAACTGCTTGCAGGCAGGATCGTGTAGCAAATACTAAATGTTTATTAACAGCATGGATGACTAGCAATGGACAGCTTTGATCACAATTTGCAGTCTCTAATACCAAGTTTGGGGGGGTTTTATAAAGGAAAACATTAAGTGAAAGACATTGCATTATGAAATGGAATTATGTGGTACTCCAAGTCTTATATCATTATAGCTGTTGTTAAATATGATGTAATTTAAGGAAGACTTAGCATTTCCATATTTTCCAAGAGAAGGATTTTGAATGCAGCAATAAAATATATCAATACAGGTTGTCTATGTCGATTGACTTCTAGTCCCTGAACAGGTCTATGTCACAACAGTTTTCACTTGCATGATCACATATTATTCAAGTATTTTTCAATTTTGGCTAATCTTTGCACAATATGTTTGTCTTACTGTAAAATTTAAGTCTGTAAGGATCATGGTTGTATCACAGTCAGTGTTGCACAGCTAGAAAATAACAGTCCAACCCTTTTCCAAAGCTAGAATTTTCTTAATTTGAGAATTCTGCTGAAAATGGTAATGCCCAGTCTGGACTAAAAAGCATTTCCGGGACATTGAGTTCATTTAACGTATCATTACATAATCTAGTTCATGAGCCAATAATGCTCTGTCTAAAATCAATTAGGTTTCACATCCCCAATGTTTTTATTTGGAGTATGTTAAAAAAGTTGACTGATTGCAAATTATTGTCAAAAAGCTTATCTTTTATTTCCGCTTGTGGACAAATTTTATTTTGTTTTGTGTTCCTTTAAGACATATGCCATTGTTTAATGTCCTCCCTGGGTGACTACTGGGGGTGAACATAGCTCCCTTGAGGCTGTGCTTTCCTAATGGGACAGGACGTGGTTCTTCAGACAGCCTTCCCATGCAATGACATGTTCTAACTAGAGCCTCTCTGTACCTTTTCTGCTTTGAATTAGTTTTTTCTGAAGGGTCGACAACTTTTTTTGCCAATTGCATTCAAAGCGTTTCATGCCCAGTGAATCCCACACTGAATATTTCCTCATGTCTCTTGGAAATCAGTCTCATGATGGATACTAAGATCATATTTATCTTCTTTATGCAGTCCCATCATTTTGATGCCTTATAGTTATCCCCTGAACAACTAATGTAACCAGATCTTTTTCTGTCATCTCCAGTTAATGAGTTCTCGGCTTACTGCAGACATTCCTGTTATTAGTATTTAAATGAATGACCTTCCACTCAGTACTATTATATTCCTTCCATTTAGACTGTTCTGTCATCACAGTCATATAATTCTTCCTCTATGATATCCTCATCCTTCTTTGTATTGGCAATATTTTTACTTTTGCTACTTCAGTAAATTTCATCAGCATAAATGTATCTTTTTCTCCAAAGTCACTAATGAAAATATTCAGTAAACTGAGATCAAGGATTGGTTATTGGTGCACTTAATTAATATATTTTTTATTTTAAATAGAAAAACTTTATTTTTTCTTTAGCTTGCTCCGTAACCTGAAAGGAATTCTGTTCAGTTACTTTCTAAATAACCTGTACTGCATTTTACTAAAGTGTGCTCACACACAAGGTTGTCAACAGCAAACCTTGGATACGCAGGACTAGCTAAAAAAGATTAATTCCAATAGGAAACAGCTCTCCATAAACCCAAAGGATGTCACTACTCAAGGATGATGGAGGGTGTGTTTATCTTTAAAAAACAGACACATGACATGTTCTAGTTGTCTAAAATGGCCAAACTCTAGGATACCAAGAGCTCTTCATCAAAGGCATCTGGACTGTCCTGACAGGTCAAAACAGTTCATGAGCCAGCCTGCTTTCCCTTGAGGAACCTGCAAACACACAACAGGATAGCCAGTCCTGTTATCCTGCTGCCATCTCTCCAAGGGGCTCACTGCCTCACAGTCACACTCACAAGCCCAAGGGTGATTGGAAAGGTCAGGATGTCCCCAGAGAAGACAGAGGTCAGGACCAGACTGCCTCTACCACACACCTTCATTCTGCCTGGATCAGAAGTGCTCATGAAAAGACGCAAATGGGAAGCAAGTTGCAGGAATAGTCCTGCTAGCAGGAACTTCCTTTGCTGTCCTGTTTTCCAGGGTTAATAACTGCAGACAAACAACCCACCAAGAGTGCCTGCTTCCTGCAGTAGCAGTGTTGGCACATTTCCACAGCAGCTGCTGGGCTGTGCAGAGCATTCTGAGGATCATTCACCCTATTACACATGGTCAGATGGCCTGTACTGCACCTGCAGACTTGGCAAGCCTAACAGGGAACCACAACACATCTGGCTTTACTTGTCACAAGAAGAGAGAGACTATGGAGCTGCCTAACCTGAAAGGTTGAGTGTTGTATCTGCAAGTGAAAATTTGTTTTGGCTCTTGGTAAAAATTGGTACTTGCTCAGACTGCATCTAAAACAAAAGATTAGTGCAATATTTTATCATTTCCTACTCCTAAATATATCCCACTTAAATCATGTTTTCACGAGCTTAATTGATAGCAACACTTCAAGGAACAGTTTTGTAAAATGGGGCTACTTAATCTTAGCCACAAAAAAAATTTTCACCCATCTACTTAATGCTTAATCATTTTAATTAAAGGAAAAAAACCCCACAAAAGTAGGAATTTTGTATAATGTTTACATTATTATCCCATACATGCATCCCAAATACAAAAATCTCAGTATGTAATTGTTTCATTTCACATATGCCATAAAAGTTCATTTCACATATGCCATAAAAGTTTGTGTTTGTGGTACTGGGGTACCAAACATAATAACACAGTTGATGGCTTGTCATGCCTTTACAATGACGGATAAACAAAACCCTTTTTCAATCTCTCAAGTTCATGAATTGACCTCAAAATGTGCACTGCATTTGACCAAATAGTGAGTTGATCAATAAATGTATATTAACACATATTAACAAATCCATCTTCTAAATAACAATACCTGGTGTAATGGGTGTTTGCAGGTTTTGACAAGGGGAAAACTGGGGCAGTTCTTGTATCTTCAATGTGTGTTTTAATAAATTGTGACTTTTCATCTTTTCAATTGTATTGCAGGCAGGATGCATAATCTTGTCTATACAAGTACTGTGCTGGAAAGACTAGGGTTCAGCTTCCCTTCTCAATTGCTGTGCTGCTTAAAGGAAGTTGAACATAACCTGTGTTATCCTTTTTATTTGTAAGGATGCATTTGCACTATCAATTGCCAAAGTTTTAGTGTACTGTTCTCAGAATCTAGAAGATCCCATTTACAGCTAAATATTCTTGGTCCTTTTGCAGTTGCAATAAAAAATACTTATATTTGAGTACAAATGGTCTTCAGCAATAACAATTCAAAAATGCTCCAGTTTCTCTTTTTATTATGCAAAGAGACTAGCAGAAAATACTATCCTTCTCAGATTTGTTTTCATCTGAAAAAACTGTATCCCCTTCTATGTTTATCTTTAACTTGTTTCATAATTACACAATTCTCAACCAGGGACTTAATGTTCAGATATATTATATCAGATATTATATATTATGCATGAAAACTGGTTCATTTTTTATCATCCAATAATGATCATCAAGGTGGTTCATTATTCATCAGAGAAAAATGAACTCTCTTCATATTCCAGTCATAGTACATTTCTGCCCTGGTCATATACTTAGAAGTCCATTGTCTAGATAAATGTCTGATAAAATATGACCAAGCAAAGGAATTTTCTGGAGAATCAACCCTTTGCATGATGTACATGCCCTTTCAATTACTACCTTTTAATTGTATGTTTTTAGCTCTTTCTTACTTTTCTGATCACAAAATTAACAGACACTGTCCAGAAGTTAAGTGATGCTGTGATAACGTCATCATCCAACTTGCAGCTGGAAATCAATTCATAAGAGTACTGCCCACTAAACCCCAGGTTCTGAAAACAAAATATGCCAATTAAATGATAGATCTGTTAGCTATTTTACTATTATTTCACAAGTAACACCAGCCAATGCACTAATTCCTGGTTCCACCTTACTTCAATTTTGTTGGGTACAGCATGTAAACGCATATATCAAATCATTTAAATTCTCCCTATAAAAGCAATGAAAAGCACAAAAAAGTGGAAAAATAAGGCTGAGAGAGAAGTGAAAAAGGCATTTATTTCTATCATATACTCTAAATATTTTATGCTTTATACTATGTCCTCTGAGGTGTCGTCTAACATCCAAGTCTCTGAACATAACTGCAGTAAGGTTTGTGTGTTCTAGTGTTTCCACATGGGTGTACCATGCAGAATTTCGTTTTGGTTGAAAATACTTTCTGTAGTGTTTGATTTCAGATAAATTCACAAATGCATATTTCTAGTGTAAAAATAAATATGTATAAATATAAATGTAAATATAGTCCAAATACTCGGCTACTTAATAAACTACTTTGCGCATATATTAAAGGGCATTGAAGGCCTAGGCTGATGGAAAAGAAAGTGCTAAGATGATCATTAAAGTTGTACTTTTGGAAGTGTATTTATCAAAATGGACAAGAAATCCTTGTTTTCCACAAGGTAGTTTTGTCTTGCAGTAAAAAGCTGGACTGCACCTGGAGAGCAAAGCAGCCACTGTTGTTGCCTCTGAGCTCACAAGTCTTTTATTCAACCTATGTAAGTGCCATTGACAGAAATTCGTAAAGTTTCTCTCCAGAAGGCATCATAACCTGCATGCTGCAGAGAGCAGTGAGCTAAATATAATCTTCTTTATGGCCTGCCATGTCCTAAGGACCTCAAGCCTTGCATTGCTGTATACAGAGAACAGCACAAGATGCAGCAGAGGCTTTGGGATAAAACAAATCTCCTTGGTGGCCCCAAACAGCAGGAATTTGCTGGCAGATCCTGCTGCACAGGTGCTTGGAATTAATAAGGAATGAATACTGGGAGAGTTAGAAATCTGTTTTAATTATCCTTTTCTCTTACTGCTGTTAAACAAATGTTAAGGTCTGTGATAAGGCCATGTTTGTAAAGGTACTTGCATACAAACAACTGTATATTTTTGAATTATACTTACATTTCTGTCTGTTTACCTTTTAGAAAGAGGAAGCCAGAAAAGAGGAAAGAAAATTACCTTTTAGAAAGAGGAAATCAGAGAAGAAAAAAGAAAATTTCTCTTAGTTTCAGAGTTAAGGAAACTTTACTGCAGTTGCATGAAAATTAAGTCTTTTAGCTCCCTTTAGGCAGAGCTCTACCCCCAAAATAGAGAAGGATTAGTAGGCATTGGTCTGTTAGTGTGCCAGACAGAGATGAGGTTTTTGGTCATTTTGCACAGCTTTTGAACGCTGCAGCTATGTAAAAGTAGATCACAGTTCTTCTCCTGACCCAAAGTAATGTATGCTCTTTTCTGTGAAGACCTTTTCTACAGCATGAGGTAAATTGTGCAGGCAAGAGGGCTGTACACTGCCCATTAGCACCTCAAACTACTAAATTGTGTGAAATACCAAAAGCAAGCCTTCATCTGACATTCGCATGACATTCAAAACAGCAGTGGCAGTGATAACAAAAGACACTTCCAGCTGCAGGAAACAGGCCTGAGGAGTTCTGAATTTGTGCTTTTCATAGTTAGTTTTTTTGCAACTGAAGCAACTGAAAGACACAATTTCCTACCTAACACTTCTATAGTATTGAAGGAAGACAAAGAAAATATTTGCTCACCAGTTTTATTTTTGAGGCGTCTATTATTTCCTCAATAGCTACCGACTTTTCCTTCTCCTTCATTTTTCTTTTTCCTTAAACATGTAAATGATACCAGAGAGTGCTAGACAGAAGTTTATATACTTAGGTGAACTTTGATTCTTCCTTGGACTTTAAGACTAATCTAGTGTAGAATATGATTGACAAAGCATTTTCATTGATGCTATGCAGCCTTTTCAAGTCAGCCAACCTAAGCAAATGAGGTTGTTAATGTTTACTCTGGTCCTTTCTCTAAAATGGTTTTGAACTTTAGCAGATTTTATCAACTTCTAAGGGTTGCCAAATTACATCAGTATTCACGAAATAAAAAGTACTTGTGATTATGCAGTAGGGGGCTGCCTAGATCAGCAATGCTATATGCACCTCTAGTGGAAAGCTGGCTTTACTTCATGACTGAATAATTGCAGCACTTGTTGAATAAAACACTTTGGAGTATCCCTACTTGAATTTCTTCCTTCTGTATGATTCCTGAGAATGGGACAGACGGCAGCTTTTGCAATCCATCCAGATGGTCACCATCAATATTTAACAAATAATTAATACAAATACAAATTATTAATGTCATGATGAGAAGCTGTGACGTCAATGACCTTGTAATAGCAGTGAGATTTTGCAGACAGAATGAACCATGCTTTTACTAATAAATAGTGTCTCCCTAAAATCAAATGCAGAGTTAACAGATTTAATCAGAATTTTATACCAGCTGCAGTTAATAGAATCATAAAAATTAAAGAAGGAAAACATCTCTCTGTCCTATTCTGATCTAACTTCTACTTTGTACCTGTACAACATAAGGTTTTTCCAAATGCCAAAGGAGCAAAACAAAGCCATGCAGGCACTGAGGATTTTCTCCATAAGATCTTTTCCTGCAAGAGTGGCAGAAGTGAAGCAATCCCACTGACTTGACTCCCAAGCAGACTGGAAATAAACAGTAGCTCCCAGTCTTGGTGAAATAGTGAACTATAAGTGCATCAAATGAAAGTGAAGCAGTGAAGCATCAGAGGATCCCTGAAGAGGTGACCCATTTCAAGACACCACCTTTACAGAGTACTGCCATCTTTCCCTGGCCAGCTGTTTCCCCAGCTCACAGCTGGCACAGCCCCTGAGTTCCAGCATGCCCAGGTGCTTTGGCTTCCCTTCTCTGGCACTGGTTTAATTTTTCTTTTCTCAACATTCTTGCTACTAAGGTCGTTCAAGGGGATAGTTAAAGAAAACATTTCTTAAATATTACAAATAAATCATAGTATCATATAATGTTAATGGGTTGTTATGGTCCTTAAAAACTATACAGCACCAACCCTCCCTGCCATGGGCAGGGACACCTCCCACCAAACCAGGTTGCTCAAGGCCTTAATCAAGCCTGGCCTTGAACACTGCTGGGGTTGGGGCATTCACAATTTCCCTGGGCAACCCATTCCAATGTCTCACCACTCCCACAGTAAATAATTTCTTCCTACATCAACATGGAAACTTTTTTCTTGGCTTTAATTTGTACTGGAGGTGGGAAAAATTGAATGAAAAGGTTTTCCATGAAATAGCTTTCAATTTTCTTCCAATCTGAAATGAACTGCTCCATTTAGTTTAGTCATTCAGTATTGACTACTCCAGCAACATGGAGCTGAACTGATTCAACATATCAGCAGCTGGGCCTCTGCTGGTGGCATTTTGAAATCCAATTTCATGGTAGTGCAGTGCCTGAAGCATTGCTCTGCAACTGCTTCTTAGCTCTCATTGCCAGCCATCTAACTGCTACAGAGCCTCTCGCCCCAGGCTTCTTCAAAAATAGTGCTGAAAGCTCATGTTTTGTGCACCAGAAAAAAAAGACAGCTTAGAATCCTTGAAAACATTCACAGGATTAAATTCTTTTTCTTGCTGGTCCCACCCAGGTCTGTGTAAGAGAGGCCTGTGCTATTGCAGAACATAAACTTCCTCTCACTTCATTCTCATTCCAAGCCAGTCAATCTCCAAATGCTTTTGCCATAAGTTTTAGTGGACTGCATGTCAAGTAGAGAGCATCATCCCAGTTGTACAGGGACTATTTGGACTGCAACAGTTATTTCTGTATGAAATCACTGGTAAATTGCCAGCTGTTTTCATACAGATCTCCACTGTGGTTGCTACATTACTGGGTTTATTGGTGAGCCCTAGGGCTGTATACATATATTATCAAAGCAAAACAACATTTAGTGCAAAGTGATTCATAAGATCACATGTTGTTAAATTACACCTTGAAAAACACAGAAATACTAATTTCTGTGTTTTTTCTAACTCCGTTCTTTCCTCTCTTCACTGTGACTAATGTTCTCAACATCTGCTTTTATATGTTTCCTAATTTTTCTCTTTGCTGATATTAAAAACAATATAGAGTAGAACTTTTTGATACCTGCCCTAAACTATTATTGATGCTGTAATATATGCTTTGTATTAACAGACCTAAACATCTAAACTCCCTGTGTTCTGAACATTTGGAAGGACTAAAATACTTTAAATTCACTGTGTTAAATAGACTGTAAAGATTTTGAATAAGAATGAATTTCTGATAAAAATGAAAAGTATTGATTTTTCAAATGTCTGTCACCATATCTGACCTACATGTCAGTAGGTGATAGACATTTGAAAAATAAATGCTTAGAAGTAAACATGTCAGTAGTTTACTTCTAAAACTCACTTATATATTGTGTCATTTTTTTAAATTATTCTTACATGGTCAGATGTTGCTCCTAATATATACTTAGAGAAAAATATTGTCTTATAATAAACAAATACTCTGCTGTCTGTTAATTAAAATTTCATAAAATAAATTATTACAACAAGAAAAAATTACTTTAAATTTATACCATCTTCAATGGTGTCTTTTTTAAATTAAGTCTTACCTTCTCCATAATGAACAAACAGTTGTCATTACATGATAGTTCATAGGAATTGTAATGATTTTATTTCAGTTATGCTTTATCGACAAAGATATTATTTAGTTTACAAATTATTTCAGGGGAATCAAGACCTCTTGCATGTAGAGAAAACTAGTCCTATTTTAACTGAATTTATAAAAGATTGTTATAAAAAGTAGGTTTCTGCCATTAGGGTACTCTGAAGAGCAATAGAAATACAGCCAGAATATTCCCTAGTTTAAGCAATTCTTAAGTGACCACCCAAAACCAGACAGTTTCATGAAATTGTAAATTTGGGTCCAAGCACAAGCCAGAAAATCTGCTCCTCAGAAGCTGTAATTATTTTAATGAGAGATGGAGGAATGTTCTTATTTTCACTTCTCTGATTCTACTAATGCATAACTGTAATTCATTAATTCAGGGTCAGACAATGAGCCTTTGAGCAATTATTCACATGAGTGGTCTCACAGAATTCAATGTCTTCATTTAATGTGCCATTAAAAAGGTACATGGGTGCACTTAACTAAAGTAAACATTAGTTCACTGCAACACACAACAGGTTGCACCATAAAAGTGGAAAGATTACTCAGCCACTGAGTAAGCCATTGAGAACACATTGAGACAGAAAAATGGCATCATGAATTTATCTTTTTCAAAAAAAGATTTTGTTGAAAAAATACCTGAGCTTTTTACCACATTCTGAAAACCAAGTCAGTCCATTTCAGGATTTCAGAGATTACTCTGCACAGTTTGCAAAATGAAATCCCAAGTAAGGAAAGTCTAAAAAATTCTAGAAATACTTAGGAATAATGCTGGAGAATTTTAAAGAGAAAGCCAAAATCAGCCAGATACAGAGGCAACTCAGCCTCACTTGTAATCTCACTCTATGTTTGTGTCAGCCACCACAGCAGGCACCTTGTGCAGATGTCAGAGCTACTGTGGGTCCTTGCTGAAGTACAGCACAAACCCAGCACACCTCAGGGAAATTAGATGTTCTCTCACTCTTGATCATGCCTCCTAGTCCAATGCTCTTGTAATACATACATGTTTGGCTCAGATAAAGAAATGTCATTATGTTTAATGTGATAATTAAAACAACTGGATATAGAAAAATTATTTTCTACCTGTGATTCTCTTTCTCTGTTGCACAGCTTATGACCAAAATTTTGCTGGCAGATTTAGGATGTTGCCTGAAAGATGGCTTAAAACCAAGTAGCGTGAGATCATCTCCATGTGCCTAATTCTTTTGTATATTTTTAAGGTACACAATGCTAAAATAGAAGACAGCAGAAGCAGAGAAACCACTCCATTTCCTCACCCCGGTGCAGTTTTCCTGCCTTGCTGAAGGCAGGCTTTATTTTGCCACTTTATTGAACAGAGCAATTTAGAAATGTGCGCTACTCCCTGGCTTACCTAGCAGCTGGCTGATTTCCTCAGCACAAATGAAAGTCCAAATACTATTACTTGTCCCAGAGGCACTTCAAGAGTCCCAAATCTGTGCAAGTACAATACCATCAAGGTCTAAAAGACATTGCAGATTTCCTTCCTCATCAAGAGTAAGGTATTCAATAAATTTTAGAGACAAATGTCCTTCAAGGCTGAAGATA
The DNA here is from genome assembly GCF_028551555.1 of Melozone crissalis. Taxonomy (NCBI): domain Eukaryota; kingdom Metazoa; phylum Chordata; class Aves; order Passeriformes; family Passerellidae; genus Melozone; species Melozone crissalis. The sequence continues at coordinate 17,083,231 of NW_026535782.1, read as the reverse complement.
AAAGCTAATGAACCTGGAATTAGGACAGATTAACATCATCCAATTTTAAAAGGTTTTGAAGGGAGTATGACTTCAACCCAAAACCCAGAATTCATGCCTCTCATCACCATCCCACGCTATCATACCAGAAATTATCCTCCCCTGCCTCACATCAATTTGAGCCAAAATATTAATTCACTCCCCAGGGACCTTTTCCTTGCTATGTTCTGTACAGACATATGTGTAAATCAGTCCAGCTGCAATAGTTCTGTAGCTGGCATGCAAATAGGAGGTGTTCATGGAAATGTTCATTGGCATTAATGCTGGACTGTAGAGTGGGCCACACAGAAGAGTAGAGGTCTTGTCTCCTGAGGTATTTTTGGAGCCAGGGAAGTTCTGTAAGTCGGAAAAAGCTGTTCCCCCAGAGGACAATAAAGAGCCAGCACCTAAAGCATCCTGAGGTGTCCTTGGCGGATTGTCAAAGCCTGCGACAATCCTCCTGCCTTCATCAGGGGGAAGCCCCCCTTTACCGGTGCACAGTTCAAAGCCCTGAGGACAAACAGTTCTGGACATCAGCTGGGGTAGAAAGGACAACATACATCCTTCTGTAAAGTGCATTACAGGTATTGATATGAATTATTTTCATAAATAATAACACTCTTTGTGGGTTTGTGTCCAGAAGAGCTCCATCCTTCGTCTTCCAATATGTAACATATATGGAAACATAAATAGTCTTTGTTGGTCCTCTCACATTTATCCACAAAGAGGCATCATAAAAATTAAGTTTGTTAAATTAATTATTGTGAAGACATAACATTCCTCCTATTCGTCCTTGAAATTATTCAACTAAATGCAACTTGTCAGTATGAAAATCCAGAACTAGAGCCTTGCTTCTGGATAAGACACCACTGTACCATAGAAACTATTACATGGGGATTTTTAAACTTTTTTTTAGTTGCGGTAGAAGGATGTTTAAGCAAGGCTTTAAATGGCTTTCTAGGGTCTAGAGATTTTTTTTATCCTTATTATTTTTAGCACTGCAGAGACATGAGTAACTCCAATGGGTTATGCACCAGGCATTTTGCTGGGCTAGAACCCCAAATGCTATTCAGACCACGTAAAACAACCATGTGTCACCACACTGGTGCCTTTTTCTGTAATAATTATTGACAAAAAGACAATCAGCTGAAGAGAAAGAAGAACAGTCCACTGATACTGTTCCTTAGTCTCTGAATTGTGATGTGCTTGACTCACTCAAAGAAGCTTTCTAGTATAAAAAAGCAACATGAAATTCAACAAAATACTTACAGTTCTTTGCATTAGTAAAGGAGTTTCAGAACAACCTATCCCTTCATCATTAAAATTTGATTCCATATTGATTATATCTTCAATAACTTCTTCCATCTGATAAAATAATATTTTAAGACAAATCAATACAAATAATAATGGAAAAAATTATTTTTAAAATACAGAGGATTAATCTTGAATAGCTATTACAGCAATGAAACAATTTCACAAGTCTATATCTTGCAATTCAAACAATTCAAACACTTCTATACAATATTCACATTTACTTCTTGCGAAAACAGTTGTGGTTTAGCAAGATACATCTTTCTCTTAAACACCAGCCCATGCCCATATTTAACCCCTAATTGCAGCCTCATGATCAGATGACAGGAGTGCATTGTTAAGCTGTAACTGTGACCTATCACCTTCATCAAATTTCATCTTGATCACAGTGCATTGCTGCACTGGTGCAGGAAGATTGAAAGGAACCTGTGGTTCTGCAGCTGTGTGAGTCACTCCAGGTTTGGTGTTACACGCTGCTCTCTTGGGCAGGTAGAGGTTTCTTTGTTTAGCAGTACACTGGATACTTTTCCAGACAGCCTTCTGGTCTCTGTTTTGATCTAATCTGAGCCAAAAACTACTGAGGCATCTCAATAATTACTTGGGATGAAATAATGAGTACTTTGAAGGCCTATAGATACATATAGACCAAAGTCCAACATGAGTTTTCAATGATGATTATGGTCTGGTTCCATTGACAATATAATTTTGGGGGAGATCCCATGATAAGCATGTCACTTTTAAGTCTATTATCTGCAGCTCTTGGGAGCTGAAGTTGTAGATGGTCCTGTGAAATGAAAGTATCACACAGACATGGGACCTTTCAACACAGACTTTCTGGCAACACGGCCCAGCACAGCTCATGCATGCATTCCTCTCCCTCTCTAAAACCAGAGAACACAGAACTACTGTGCCAGCACTTGTGCCCAGACTTATCTAGGAAAGCATCATCAGGGCCAAAATTATACCAAAATTAAAAGAAATGCTGGCAATTAAGCAATATGAAGGAGTGCAGTTTACTGCACCAACCTGGGTGCTGGCTCTATATTATTTACTAATATATTTATAGCCTACTCTTAACCACAGGGCACACCCACATTAAGAAATCACACTGTGACAGCAATCCATCCCCCTGAGTCTGAGATGAGATTGTCCAAACCACTGCAAAGCTGCCAGGATCTTGCCAGTGCCAGGTATCACCCTCCCAGTCTTCACCAGGATGGAGAAGGGTACAGGGCAGGCTCCTGATCAGACCCAAAATGCCTGAGAACAGTTTCAGCACACTGCACTTTGCCAGCATGGAGGTGGTCACATAGGTGTCCACAAAGGCCATTTAAAACAGCATTTTAAAGTAGCTCCAGTAATCCATAAACCTGACTCAAAATGTCAGTTGTCAATGCAGAAGGAGTGGAGAGGCCCCAGATGAACTCTCAGGAAGCTTTATGGGCTCCCTCATGCTTAGCTACATTACATCCTAATGCTCGAATGAGTCATGGTGTATTTGTAAGATTCTTCTGTTCTACTGAAGTCCAAGACATGATACAGCATCTCCATTTCTCATTTCTGTAGGAATTCCCCTCTTACCTAATAAACAGTCTCTTTTGAAATCTTTTGAAGTATTAAAAGCCATAATGACCTACATCTCACATTGGATAAGAATCTGATATTGTATTATAGCTGAACCTCTATTAAAATCAGTGGTGGCACTAAAGTTAGCATATCTTTGCCAATTTACTCAAGATAACCCACATAAAAATATAGCAGCTAAATGAAAAATGAATGAATGATTTTTTCAGTTATGTATTGAAGGTAATCTGTATTTAACATTTTTTATGCAGCTAGGTTAATACCTTCAGACAGAAACAACTCCTATCTGAAAAAAGGATGTTTTTCTTTGCAAAGTGCATATTCAGAAAATGTACACCAACATATCATGCATATGTAAAAAGTTGCAACAGCACATTTTATCTGGCAGCAGTCTAAAAGCTTGATCCTGCAGTGAGCTATTCACAGGCACACAAGGGAACAACCCACATAATTCAAGGGGAGACAGAAAGCAAGTGCCATAGCCCCTTGAAAGTTAAGAAAGTCATGTCTTGCCCACTTGTAGTGCAAGGAGGGTGCTGTAACAATTGTGTAGAAGCAGACAGAGCCCATTTCCCCTTTCTGTGCCCTCCTACCGCATTCTCGTGTTGCCCGCCGAGGGCCAGCAGCTTGGTGACCGGGCTGTCCCCGGCGCTCACGGGGGCCATGGGGGCGCCCCGCAGGATGGAGGCCACCCCCAGCGGCTGCACCGCGTGCGACTGCGGCAGCGACAGCGCCTGGCCCGACAGCTTGGCGTCGAGGGCCACGTACTGCTTCACCTGGTGCCGCTGGCTCGGCTGGAGGTGGTATCTGGACTGATTCTCCAAGTGGGTTTGTACCTGGGAAGAAGTAGAAATAATTGCTGAAGTTTCAAGTTGTTAGTATCAGTACTTATACATGTGCTCACTTAAAATATTTCAAATCAATAGATTCAGCTTTAATAACATTTGGATAGAATTATTAATTGTTTTCACTTTTACACACTTACACATTTTTTATTTCTTTATCATTTTCCCCTTACACGCATGAACAAACACTCTGAATAATTATAAAGAAAAACAGAATTTGAAAAGATAACCATGTTCCTGAGAAAAGATCAGAAATATGCTACACATTTTTCTCATTAAAAGTGGTCTCTCTTGAGATCACTGCAATCAAATCCACATGCATATATGAACTCTAAAATTAATGTTGACTCTTTTGTACATGAAAGAGTAAATATATACACAGAGAAATATCATCCAACCAATTTTAAATAATAACAGCAGTAGACAGTCATTGACACCTCAATCCACAATTGTCCCACCTGGTAATAACTACAGTCACTAAAATGAGGCATTGCTGTACTTTGGCAATAGAGTCCAAGCTATAGTTCTGAATTACTGCTCACTATCCACAAGCTGGGCAGACTTTTTGGAGTGCCTCTTGAGGACAGATCACTTTTTTAGTGGATTGAGCTTCATAAATTGAGTGGTCATGCCAAAATGGCTGATGGAGTAAGAATTTGGGTCATCCTTTGATTGTAGGGATTGACAGTTGCCACTTCAAACAGCTCCCATTTCAGATCAATGTCACGTTCCTGCAATTTCACAACCAGAGGAGCACTTCATACACAAACCTTGCTGTCAGCTCAGCCCTGTGGCTCTCTTCTCTTCCTATGGCATGACTGGTAACAAATGTCTTATCATAAATTTTTCTCAAGTGGCCTCTGTAAGCATGATTAATATTTGTTAAATAATAGCAAAAATTGCTTTGAAAACTTTGAAAACTGCTGAAAAGTCAATGGCTTGTTTTTTTCCTCTGGGCCCCAGATTGCTAATGGCATACCAAAATCTCTCTGCATCCTGTTTTCTTAGTGAACCACCACAGGGCCATCCCACTGGGCAAAGGGGATATTTATGCAAGACATTCAGCTAAGTGCTGATTAGGTAAAAAACAGTTTATCAGAAGTGCTTATTTAGTGTGATAATCTTTCAGTGATTATACCCTGTCCTGAACTTACACAGGCAGAAAAAGAAGTAAAGCTTTGCTGACAGGATCTGTGTTGCTGTGGTTTTGCAAACCCCTCCACCCCTTTACTGTGCCAGTCACAGTCATTACAAAGCAGAGTCTTGGAGGTTAAAAATAGATCTATGCCCTGATTTTCATCTTCATATATTCTAAATAAGTCTTAATACTCACTGCTAAAGTAAAGCACTTTTTAAACTCAAACCACAATGTAAAGACAAAGCAGAATGGGAAACCTTTTTTTTTTAATTATATTGTTAATGTACAATAAAGGTGGACTGGGGGGGGGGGGGAATTCATACTGTGAGAAAGAAATATTGAGAGTTCAAGTCAAGCTCTTCAAACATAGAACTTATTTTTAGAACTGTGCATATAATATGTGTAAACTAGGAGTAAAAACTCAAATCCTCATAATTTTATAAAACCAGAGTCCAGTGTCTCATTCCAAGTATGACTGATTTATCCTCCATTGGGTTGTTGAATGACTTCTATCTTTTATCAGCAGTATGAAGGTAAATTTCAACTTAGATTTTCTGAATATTGCAGATGACTTTAACTCTTTTAAGTAAGTATTGCAAAAATTGCAAATGTTAAACTTTGACCTGATTTTGAGTTTCCTTTTAATGATGCACAAGGAGCAGTTAAGCACTGGCACCCACATTTGCCCTGAGAGGCTGTGGAATCTGCATCCTTGGAGATTTTCAACACTTTTCTGGGCAAGGTCCTGAGAACCTGAAGAAGCAAAAGAAATCTAAAAAGAGACAGGGAAATTTGAATTGATAGTCTACATATAGAAAATATAAATAACCATTATCAAGTCTGGTGAAAAAAGAATGGTGTCAGGTTAGACGTTCAGGGAAATAAATGCAAAAATGCAAAAGACTGAAAGATCGGTTCCACATAAAGTAATTTCACAAGTAAAATAACCAAGATCAACATAGACTTAGCTGCTTAGAGACCTTAATCATGGACATGTTTTAGAGCCACAAAACACAATTGTTCTCAGAAAAAGAAAAAAAAACAAAAAGGAAAAAAAATTTTCCAGAGTAGCCAGAGTAGAAGAATTTTTATTTTTTTTCCCAATAATCCTAATATGATATCCTCCAGCAGTGCTGGGAGACCAATTTTTCAATTCAGAATCTTTTAAGGAATTCCCATAATCTGTGACAATATTTTACTAGAGTTTATTTGTAATTTTAAGATTCGGATGTTGATGCTGATGCACCTTTTACTTCCATTCCACAACAATCTGAATATAGGGTTACCTTCTTTTTTTTTTGTCTCTGTGGGTCAATGAATATTTAGTCCTTTGTTTAAAGCAGAAAAGCATGAAGGAAGACCCTGAAATGCTTTCAGGATAGTGCATCCAATAATCTGGCACATCTGTGGAACCTGGATTCACATCTCTGACAAAAATTAAGCAGTGTGATTTGATAAAGCAGATCTTCTAGCTCTCAGCAGACAATTTTTTATTAAACACCTTTCTGCCATACTATTGTTCTGTGAGATGGATGGCCTTGCTTGTTGGTATGTCTGATTTCTATTAATAGCTAGAAACAATAGGCACTCAGTGACCACCTAATGATCCAGACCCTGGCTCAGACAAAGCTCAGACACAGCCCAGGGCTCAGTGTTGTTCTACTGCTACATCTGCTCTAGCCCATGGTGTAGTGGCTTACCTGGCCCTTCCTGCCAAGAGCTCCTGATACCACATCTGCCAAGTGTAGCAAGGTGATGAATTTGTGCAGATGAAGTGCTGGTTCTCCTCACAGACACTGTCTTGCAGCAGCTGTAGCCATGTACTTTAAATGCTAATTATCTAAGATTATTTGAGGTATCAAGGACAGCATAAAATCTAGCAGTTAATAGATTACCCACTCCCTTCTAGGCACCGCTTTTGTTTAATGTCTGGCTTTCCTAAACATGGTGAATTTAAAGTCTACTCAGAACCAGAAACTTCAAGCATGAAGGAAATCAAAAGCCTCCAAAACAAATGCAAATATTACAACTCCACCAGTTCCACAAAGCCAAAACAGAAATGAAAACTTTGATCCCAGAAAAAGATCCCAGTGAACAGGAAACTGACTGTACCTATTTCTATTTTATATCTCACTGACAAGCCAGTTCTGGGAACAAGAACATAACAGCCTTTCAGAATTACAGATGCATATTCAGACTTCTTCAATTGCTCTTTCTAATTTGAGCACACATCATCATGTTGTAACACTGCAGAACAGTTGTGTAACATCTTCTCCCATATTCACATTAAGTTTGCTTTCATTTCTAATATATTGCACAATGGCATAGCTAGACTTTCAGTAGTTTATTTACATAAATAAACTGTTTTACTTCACAATTTGCAGATGGAATTTTTCTTCTGCTAGCAAAAGAATATATAGCATGTCAAAATTAAGAAAAAGGAGCTATATAGGGGACCTAAAGAAGGAGTGAACAAAGCCACTGATTCCATTAAGCAGTATTGCTACATCTTTCTTGGTGTTCCACAAAGAGCAAGCAGATGACATCTGTATTCCCAGGCTGCTTAGCCCAACGTCATTCCCGAGAGAAATAATAGGAAAACTGAAAAGAGATTCAATTAATAAATTATTAAAATATAGGAATATAATTAATGCTAGTCAACATAGTTCTGTGCAAAATAAGCCTTGTCAAACAAATCTACTTCTGCTCTTTGATGAGATTTTAAGTTAGGCTGCCAAAGGTAACGATGTAGGTATAATACACTTCAACTTTTGTGTGTCTTTTGACTTAGTATCACTCAATATTCTAATTAAAAATATAGCACTGCACAGTATCAATAAAGCGTATTTTAACTGGATTAAGCGTTGGCTGACGAGTGCGCATAAGAGAGTGATCAGCAAAGGCTTGGCATCAGAAAGAGGGGCTGCTCAGTCTTGTATTGCTCAATTTTACCATCAGTGATTTGGGACTAATGAAAAATAAAACAAACAAAAAAGCATAAATATTTTTAGACTAGTGTTCCCAGTCGAAGTAATACGAATCTGCATATACTAGAGGAAGAAATGCAGGATGCAACAATGAAGTAAACACCTCAAGCAATGAGTCTGTAAAGAACTTGGGGTCATAACAAGCCAGCAACTCAGCAGGAGTGTCCCACTGGTGCTATAAGAAGAAAGGAAAAATGGCATAAAGAAGGTAGTGAATAGAAGCCTGGCTTTACTCTGCTTTTTTTTTATGGCTCAGGAGAGATAAATAATGCAAGTCTAAAAATATTTCTACCCTAAATATTTTTGAAACACTGTTGAAAAGTACAAAGTATGTAGAAAAGAACTATGACAGTAATTGAAGACTGAGAAAGGGATATTTCAATGAAAGCTTAAAGAAACTCAGTTATGTTCTTGTTGTCAGTTTGTGAAAAAAATATTGTGAAATTCATGGACATGCTGAATATGAAAGCTAGCACAAAAAGCATGTTAAGAGCCACTAGCCACAAACTGAAGTGAGACATTGCAGAAATTGTGTGCATAAACAGTGAAGTACTCAAAAGGAAGTGCTCTAACTACTGTTTCCTTCAAACAAACCATCGATGACTTTCTGGGAGAGATAGAATATCCAAAGCCAGGGTATACTTTTATCAAACATATTCTTGAACTCAAAGCTGAGTATTACAGTAATAACTGAATGCAATAATATAAAAGTCCATGATTTTAGTGGAATTAGAATGAGGGGTCTAATAAGTCTTGCTATATTTTATGGGGTTTTGGACCTGAGAGCTGGCTATTTTAAAGGCAACTTTTGATATAAATTAACTCTGAATTTAAAAAATGCTTACATTTTTTAAATGTAACATCTGCTACAAAATAATATGCTTAAAGATGATCATAGTATACTGGAAAGAACTCAGCAGACTTCACTGAAGTTTGCCATTTGTACTGGATATTAATTTGTTTCAGTATTTTTAATAGCTTTTGAGGAAAAATTTTTCACCCTGATAGGATTGCATCATTTATCATCAATCCTGAACAGAACACCTCTCTGCAAATGAGTGATGGGACTTCATGTTCTTTTCAGCCACTGTACTAGAAAATAAGCATTTAATTATCCACTCTTAATTATTAAAACGTTCTGTAAGTACCCAGAAATTTTAATTCCATTTTAAGATAAGAAACACAGTCGCAACACAGACTATTTTTGCTCCATATCTTAGGACTTTCAAATGTATTTTAAAGGTTAGGGGAAAAAAGCAATTTTAGTTATGAAATAATCCTTTTTAACATCTATTTCAAATGAATATCAGTTGTTTGTTTCTCCTGCTCTCTTTATTAAACTTTTTGAGGGAAAAATATTAGTAAAATTATTTCATAACAAAATGAAAATTCAATTTAACTTAGGAATTATACACTTCTTTTCTATCCCAAAGACTATCACCAAATACTGTAGCTGTTCACTTTAATGTTTAGTTTATAAAAGCATGTGTGATTATGCCAATTAATTACTTAAGCTAAACAGTAATTAATTTTTAAATGTGAATATTTTTCCTATAGGAACTTTGATCTGACTAGATGAGACCTTCCCATTAATATGCATGAAGAAAGAATACAAAAGACATGTAGTCTGGAAACTTAGAACTGTGTTTTGTTGATGCCTTAGAGTAGCTTTCAATTTAAGAAAAAATTTTCATGTGACTCTAATGCACTATTTTTCATTTATTTAGCCTTTGACATCATATTCATCAGGAACTTGTGAATATTCTTTCAAGGGTGAAGGGACTGAAGAAGAAACATTTAAAAGTTCATTGACAAAGATCATCTCTTCAACAATGACTATTTCTTGTGTCTTTAAGTATCTCAATGTCTAAAACTAGCTGATAAAGGTGGGGTGGGGTGGGAGTAATTGGAAATTCTCCATCACACTTCCAAGTATTATGAAAAGCAAGAGGAATGTGGGAGCAAAACAACTGCCAAACAGACTTTTCAGAAATCAGTGCTGGGTAAGAAAACTTTCTTTGCGCAGCACAGGCAGCAGAACAGTGTTTCTCTCAGGAGGAGAAAGGCAGCAGAGCTCTCAGGGCTGCAGCTAATAGAAACTAGATCTTACAGCTAAGATTTCCTGACAAATCCCCATGCAGGCACTGGGATTCTGATAACATTTCCCCATTGTGGCATTCTGTAGCACTCACTGAACATTGATGGAGCTCAGTCCTTTCAGGTATTCCTCTGCTAACCTCCTTGTGCAATCAGAAATGAGTTGGGGGAAGCCAACTACCTGCACTGAGCAACTACAGAGACATTATCAAAGAGAGCACTTCCATTTGCACCCGTGTACCTGAGACACTCTTGGCTTCTTAATTGAACTCCTGCAGTTAAGATACACACAGCTCTGATGGCTCCTTATCCATCACCAGCTTGACTTCTGAAGAAAGGATCCCTAAGGTCTTAAGGCCAGCTTGTCATGTTTTAAAATAACAATGAGCCTCCATGACTTTGTGGTCTTCACTGGTAGAAAAGAATCAAGTTTTTACCATTGCACTATAAAAACATCTTATAAAGTTAAGCAAAGCAAACTACAGGAAGTATTTTTACAAAACCATCCCTTTGATTTAACTTGGAATTTAAGCTGAAAATCTAAACTGTGAATGAAACCAACCACCACAGGTAATAGGCCACACAAGCATGACAATGGCTCACAATCAAATTAAGAAACCCCAGCTAATATCCTTGCTTTGACTCTGCACTGTGACCCTGTCCATGCTCTCACTGATTCATGAAATCTGTGAATATAATAAATCTTTACTGTTCCAGTTCCTCTTTATTGTTGGTGTTATTACAGGACAGTGAATATGACTATAGCATTTCAAGAATGTGAAGAAACTTTTTGTATGGCGAGCTACATTTGAAGAGCCAGGTCCTGATACCTCTATTTAACTACTTGTCTCTGCCTCCAGAAGTTATTCAGATTGGGTCAGTTACTAAGTTGCTATTAAATGGAAAAGAGCATACCACAACCAGATTCAATCAGTTTTGAGTACAGAAAGCACAATCATCTCCTTTTGAATTAAAAATGTTAGTGTCTGTGAGTTTCCATCAGTGTGGCTTGTTCAGTCCTTGCAGAAGAAACAAAATAGCAACATTAAAAGTTCTGCATTTGTCCACTCCAATGGCTAGCACAGACCCATAGAAATATCAGTTATATTGCAGTTATAGCAGCATGGAAAATCTGTAATCAGAATGATGTATTTTATTCAACAGTTCAAGATTTTCTGGTAAATGTCATACATCTAAAAAAATCTACTCCAAAATATAAGACTCCGATATAACACAGGCTAATATACAATAAGAACAATTCTTTCAGACATAAAAGCTTGTATTTTAATTTCAGCATTTTTAACCATTTGACTTCCAATGAAAGCACTCAGGGAAGACAAAAGATGATTGTATTATAAACACCCACATAGTCTATTTTGTTATCAATCTGTAAAGTTTGTAATATAGGTCCGACATTGGAGAAATGCAGTTGGTATGTGTACTACATTTATGTGTAACAATAATTTCAAAATACTTTGGTTTTTTCTTTGATTTCTAATTTTTTTCATGTTGCAGCTATAATTCTTTTCAATTTTCTCTCACTTTAAAGGTTAAGAGAACTCAAAAAGGAGTCAGCCTTAAAATGTACAAGGAGAGATCATGACGTAATAATTTGGTCATTCTGTGCTGTACAATTTTCTGCCTCCCCAGCTGAGCAGACTGTATTTTTTGAGATTTAGTGATGGCAAGAATGCCTGCCTTGTTCAGTTACATCCAGCAAAACAGTCCTTGAAGCTAGGTCTAAAAGGTGTGTAAAGACATGGACATCAACTATAATGGTATCTTTACTGGTATGTAAAGATATGGACATCAACTATAATGTGGTAGAAAAGTACTGGTGGTCAAACTGTAAGAGCAGAAAACAGTACTTTCACATTTGAGTATGTGTCTGAGGGAGGGGCATTTTTGTCTTTTTGTCCTTCCTTCCTCATTCCTTTGGACTCCATTGGTTTGGCAGTGTGAGCTGAAGAAAATTTCAAAGCCTGAACAAGTAAATTTACCTCTGGTGTGCTATTCTTCCACAAAAATAGATTTTAAAAAGTTCAGTCATTTTGAATAAAATTGCTGGGTTTGCCTTGTTCTAATATGAGAGATTCATGAATGTATGCCAAGGGGACTACATCAACATCTTCAAATAAAAAAAAAAAGAAGCTACTGGTTGAAAAGCACGGTCAGTTTGCTAAAAGTCGTAACAATTCCACCACCAGATGACAGCACTGCTTATTACTATCCTGTTTTTTGTGTGTTTCAGTCCTCCCTCATTTTGACAACAAAATGTAAAGAAATATGCACCCCCCAGCCCATGCACTGCAAGAGCAGAGGAAATAAAGCCAGTGCCACAAGGTGGTTTGGTGAGGCAGTCACATCAGGGAGGCTCATCTGTTGGACAAGATATTTTTAGCCTATGAAGGGTTATAGCTTCTGCAAAGGCACAGACAAAACTAGCTTCAGTCTGAGAAATGTGCCTTCTATTTCTATTTCCTCAGCCTCAGAATGATAAAGAGGGCAAGGGGGGAAGCTTTCAAAGTAGGCATCTTAGGTTCAGCTTCACAACACGATTTTTGTGAAGTCAAGGCAGCAACATCATTTTAAGCCAGCTTAGGATCTGGCCACAGAGTGTGCTTTCATACAAAGCCAGCAGATTGGGTTAGCTGACAGCAGTAGGTGATGTTTCTGTCAAAAACAGGAATGGCACATCAAGGATAGCTATATGACAAAAAAGTGAAAAAAAAAAAAAAAGGAAAAAAATTCTTATCAGCTGGTAAAAGAATTTTTTAAAAATCTACCTGGCATATTTTGTGTCCAAATATATTTTCTGGCTTTAAGTGGCAATGAGTCTGAGCGTGTTCATGCCCCAAGGATGCTGCTGACATGCTGTTCACAGGGTTAGCAAAATTTCCTTCATTACCTGAATGTCAGCCAGAAATCTGTGTCCTCTTTTGGCAATACACTTCCACTTATGGACTGAGAGTAGTAGCAGTGGATTTGCAATGCATTAAGCATGTGGCCCTTGAAATACTTTAATAATTTCAAAGAATTTGTGTTTGTCAATATTCTTAAAAATAAGAGTCAAATAAAGAGTTTAGCTGTAAATGAAAAAGCACCTAATATTACCAGAAGTTATCATGAATATTAATGTTCACTTAAAAACTTGTAATTGATTTTGAGGCATATTTGCTGAACTATAATTTTGTATGTTTGGGTCAGAAAACGTGCATTTCTGACTAACACTGATGAGCATCTGCTAAAGACAAGGCAAGCAAAAAAATTTATTTGGGGAGCACTTGCAGCATGCAAAGCTCCAAACACTCAAGTTTTACTGTACTCTGCAGTTGACAGGAAAGCTCACAAAAATAGCATAATTGGTACTTTCAGTACTGAACTGAGAAAGCAGTCTTGCCTTTTGATGTGTATTTAAACTAATCTTAGTTCACAATATGTTCCATTCAGCACTAACTCAATTAGTAAAAAAAAAAAAAAAAAGATAAAATGTTAATGCCATTTCTAACATGCAACAGATCAAAATTCACCCTTTACAGTCTGAAATCAGCCTTTAAAAAAACTTAGAACCAGAACTGCTGTAAAAACACCATAAATAGAATCAAAAGTCAGCCTAGCAGAAAAAAATCACATGTTCTTTAGTGTCAGAGTTATACTCTACAGTATTTCCATCTCAGTTTAGGTACAATAAACCTTTTTGCACTCAGTCGACACTGTGGAAGAGGAGTTGGAGGAAAATTATTAGGCTAAGCTCAAACTACTTAATTGTTTCCAACTAATAGCCACTAAATAAAAACATCAATTAACAAAAGATGATTGATTTTACTGGGATTAATCAAGAGGAACTCCCACTTAGTTTAAATGAGAGTTCTGTACGAATATGGAATTAAAGCTTACTACTGGTAAGCCATTATTAAGAGCATTATTTATAAGCTGTATTGTAGAGAATAAGTCTTTCAAATTAAACAATCCTAATGTGGAAAGGAATGTACAACTTTAAAAGTTGTTAGAGTTGCCTAGAAAAATTATTGTGATATCTGTAGCTGTGTGAAATATTTTTAGTTGAAAGAAAGAATATTTAATAACAATAGCTATTATAAAGAGTCCTTAGCCTTTGCCACAGAACCTAGCCGGAAAACATCACAGTGTTTGCACAGCACCAAAATGGTGTGCTGTGAATGTTAATGCTAAGATTTAGTAACTGAGTTTATTAGTATTAACAAATTTATTTAATTATCAAGTGGGTTAACTAGCATTTTGTAGCATAATCAGCAGGCCATGTTACAGAGAGAAGGACAATGCTAGTCTCTGTGGTCTGACTTAAGGAGCTGGAAGACAAAACTGATTCCATCACAGGCACAAAATGAAGAATGAATCAATTAGCCTGATTTTTATCAGGAAGCTAAAAGTACAGAAATATTGATTAGCCAGCATCATCACCTACCTGAGTGCCTGGACTTCTATCAGTTTTATCACCTCTACACAACAGCATCACCCCAGAGCCTGGGTACCCAAACACAGAGCAGCAAACAAGAAAAGACTAGTACAAATCTAGCCATGAATAATGGATGTCCATGTATATACCCAGTCAGTTTGAGGGGAAGAAAGGAGAAATGGTTCATAAGGGCATTTCCTTAACTCTGGCTGGAATTTCAGTTAAAGAGGAAGAAAAGATACAGAACTTTAAAGGAAAGAAACTTCCTATCTGTGTCTTAAATGCATTATTAGCTGAAGAATATGTGCTAGAAGAAATCAATAGCATAACAGTATGGCTGTGTTAGCAGTTTCCTTCAATCTTTTTGTCATTCTGTCATCACTGTTGCCATTCAAAAGCCCACAAAGCCTAAATGCTTTGTGACACAGAACTCTTCCTATTGTAGTCATTTGTTATTATTGTAATCTGAAATGAGATAATTATCTTCAACATCAAACACTACAAACACTAGAGTTATTCTCAACCCAGTTCACAATCACAGTTTATTCAGCACTATCTCAAAGTCATTTAACAACAGAATTCACTGAGATTTACTCAGGCTCATCACATTTTTGTTTACTGGATGCAGAGCACATATCCAAGACAGTTAAATTTTGGTAATACTCTTAATTTTCTTACTCAAGTCCAGATTTTATCCTCGCATTCATGGCCCTCAGGACCATCCTACTGAATTAGCAGATGGATAAGTGCTTGTCACAGTGAGGAAGGCTTTCTTACAGAAAACTAACACAAAGTACAGCATAGGTAGACATGGCTTCAGACTACAGCTGTGCTGATGTCTGAGATTTTCTTTCCTTTTTACTGCTTCTTTGACCACACATGCATGAGTGCACAGCTCACAATTAGTCAGGATGATCTCTTTATTAGGCTGGAGTATCCTTCTCTAAAGATTACAAAATCCCACTACTTGAAGTGTAAAATTGCTGCTGTCCTTCCTCACTGCTGGATTTCCAGCAGAAGAATTTAGCTTGTCACATTAATCCATGAGTCTCCAGCCCAGCTGATTTAACCTACATTTTCAATTATTTGCATGTTGACTACTAAATTTTCATATTCACTTCCAAAATACTATTTAAATTATTGTTGCTTTTCTGTTTTTAAAAGCATTTATATTGCAGTTCAGTGGAAACATATTTTACAAGGTAAATTAAACGGTCCTTTTCAGTTATGTCAGCAAACCCCTTTTCCCCTGTAAGATCATTGTAAACCTTGAATTAAAAACTAAGCATAGTAGTATCAACAAATAATATTCAATTCACCTGAGATTTGCAAATGGTATTATCCTCCTATTTACTGGAAAGTTTTGAGGCAATATTCAGAGTAGCTGAGAGCGGAGGATATGCTGACTCAGGATGAGTAGCCACAAAACAAGAACTGGATTTAATGCAATTATGAAAGGGGAAAACACTATGACCAATTAAAATGGAAAATTTAGACCATCTAGATTAAGCTGAAAATGTAAGGAGAAAAAAAAAAATAAGCCTTCATAAAAAGCTATCAGAATACAAAGCAATAGAAAAAAACATTAAGATCACTTTCTGCTTAGAAGGTATTTTGGGTCTCCCTCTATTCACAACCATAATACTTGAGAGCAAAAATAAAGCCCCAAAAAGAAATAAGCGGAATAAAATTAATGTCCTGGCTACAACTGAGATAAATGTCTTCTCAGTAGCTGGTACGGAGCTGTGTTTTGGGTTAAGTCTGAGGATAATGTTGATAGTACACAGATGTTTTAGTCACTGCTAAGTAGTAGCTGCTCTAAGCCAGGGACTTTTCAGTGTCTCGTGCTCTGCCAGTGAGGAGCTGCGCAAGAAGCTGGGAGAGAGCATGGCCAGGATAGCTGAGATGAAATGGCCAAAAAAATATTCCACACCACAAAACACCATGCCTAGTATAAAAACTTGGGGGATTTACCTGCAGGGGAGAGCCAGTTGTGGCTCAGAGACAGCATCATTCAGCAAGCGGTGAGCGACTGCATTGTGCATCACTTGTCTTGAGTTTTATCTCCCTCTCTCCTTCTCCTTTCTATTACAATTATCAAAAGTAGTATTAGTATTGTTGTTCTTGTTGTTCTTGTTGATTTTATTATCTCTTATTTGCTTTATTTATTACATTTTCTTTATGTCAACCCATGAGTTGTATTTTCTTTTCTTTCCTTTCTGATTTTCCTCCATCACTGGGAGGCAGGGGAAGGGGAAGTGAGCAAGCAGCTACGTGGTATTTAGTTGCCTGCTGGGGTTAAACCACAGCAACTGTAAAGGAAAAGAAAGATTAGTCTGTCATCATAATGAAAACTAAACAGCCTTAACAGAATAAAAGAAAAACTGGAGAAGAGAAGACTTCTGTGTATTTGTACAGAACAAAGGGCCCTGATGTTAGACATGAAGCTCAAAACACCACAGGAGTATATCAACCAGAAAGTTCCTTGCCAGCATGAGCTCAGAATCATATAAAAGACTATCAGGAAAACAAGAAACAGTCATACTCCCAGCAGGGGTTTTGATCATCTTATGGATCCAAACAATGTGGTTGTTTTGTTGCTAAGGTTTTCTTAGAGGTGGTAAATTTTGGCCAGACAGAGATGGGTAGGCAAATAATTTTAAGATTATATTGCTTCATTAAAGAAAATTTCAGCCTTTCTATCTCACAAACAAGACAGTACCAGCAGCATGGCTTCACTGTTAAAGGACGCACACAGAAACATATTTGACACAAATTTTATGTCAAAGTATGAAAAGTGTGTGTCCACTGTGTAAAAACAACTGCGGATTGGAGGGGAATAGTGCCACATGGAAGAGAAGTCCTGGGAAGCAGCTATTTTTTTTTACTAACTGCAAATATTGAGCAGTTAGAAACCTGGTAATTTTGTTTTTTGGCTGAGGACTCATTAAGAGTCAAAGAAAATCCAGTAAACATTTTTAATCTTGATTCCTGTTTACGGATCTCAATTTCAGTGTATGGCGTGTGCAGTAGTCCTAGGATTTAGACCACAGTAAAGCGAATTATGTGTTAGAAGACAGTAAAAAATGGATATTAATTTCCTAAACCTACTTTTAAAGTCCTTCATTTGGGAGGCCTGATACAAGGCACCCTGGGATGTGACAGATAGAGATGTGACAGATAAGAAACAAAAGTCTGCACAGCAGCAAGACAAGTTAAAAGGATTCATGGTGCCCATGGCTGCTGTACAGTAAAATTCTAAGTCATTTTACTGTAGGCTTCAGATATGGAAACTGTCTCTGAAAATAATGTGTGGAGGGTAAGCAAAAAAGAAAGGTTGGTAGGAAGAGAATTGCAGCAAGTGTCCTGCACAGCCGCAGGAAACAAAGTCTACATATAACCCATCACAGGTAGAGATTGTTTACAGCCTGATCACTGACACAGATTACATTTCTGTGTTATAGCTGAACAATAAAACCAATCAGTATTGAAATAGGGTATATAGAGTACTGCAGATGAAAAATGGGAGGGACCTAGGGGCTCTCTGCTAGTGATCAACAGATATTGAAGTCCTCAGCCCGTGTCTCCTTCCTGCTATGTCTGAACTCAATAGCTTTAGCAACACAGAGAACACAGAAGGTGGACACAAAAGCAGAAAGTGATTTGTAGAAGGGTAAGAAATAACTATATTCAATAAATATTAATTCTCAATTATTCCTTCCATTTTTCTGTCCCTCTACAACTTTTTACAATTGCGTAGTACTTGATTCCACAGATAAATAGGAGGGGTTTTTTACCTACTTATTTCTAATTCCCAAATTTCCCTGTTAACTAGCAGCTTACTTTAGCACTATTTCCATCCATCTCGTTGGAGGTGAGATGGTGAAAGTGTTGGTTTCAGTTTTATCACGGCTTATAAGTACAAGATATCCTTATCCTTGCTAATGCCTTTCTAGGCCCTGATACTAAAACTACTTAGAGTTTCCATTGGGTCCTGTGAAGGGCTTTCACTGATTTCAGGGAAAATAGTCATATGGACAATAGCTTGTAGGACTGGAATTTAATCAGTAATTTTCCAAAGCATCCTGCATTAGTGAGCTATGAAAAAAGTCTTTAAGAAGTTTACCATGCTTCAGTTTTGTGAAAAAGATGTAATATTCTATCCCTATTTACATTGCTGAAAATTGATCTTGCAACTTTAAATAGCCAAACAATATGTATGTCTTGGAAGAAGTAAGACAACTGGCATTTCTTGGCTTAAGTTAACATTTTTTAATCACCAGACCATGATGTGGCTCCACTACACTAGGTTCTTCTTGAATGCAGCGAAACAGTCCTGCCATTCACAGGAAAATCACTCTTTCCACAGTTCTTGCCAGGAACTTAAATTACAGTGGATTGGCAGTCAAGAGTGCTGTGTATTCCCTGCCCTTGCTACATTCTCCCTATATGGCCTTGAGCAAAACTTGGAATCTCTTTTCCTTGATAAATTTGAATAACTGTATCTATTTATCACTATTAGTATATCTTTTTCATCTCAGAAAATTCTGAGGGCAACAATTATTCCAGTCCCCTTGGGACAATGTCACCACCTCTTCACTGGGATGTTGAGCTGAAACATTTCTTATTCTTCTACAGCTATTACTACTACTACCACCACCACCACTAATAATAATAATACCTTACTTATTTGCAGTAAAAAACAAAAACAAAAAACAGATTAAGCAACTTTTTTTTTTCAAAATACAATGTGAGGCTTTGAGACTAAATATAAAAATTCAGTCCTTCTCTTGCATAATGACCCATAAATCCCTGTTAAGAAATTGGTAGTTTATAGACAAGAATAGACAGGCAAATAGTTTCTTTCCATTGTAAGATTTATTCTTCCAGTTTATCAGAAAATTAATTGTTATGTCACAAGTAAATTCACCACAAAAAGATATTTCTTTTTTAATTAATGAAATATTGTAAATATTTTAGTGAAAATATTATTTCTCTAAAATATTTACAATATTTTCATCTATAAGGGCTTCAAAAGAGTATATAAAACTCTAGATATAGCTTGTCATTTTGTCCTTTTATTGATAGAACATGATGTTTCTATCCTTAACTAGAAATGTCTTCTCTGATCATGTTTATGCAAAACAGATTTTTTGGAAGAGAAGAAAAAAAAGGTACTGTAACATCAGAAGGAAACATCAAAGGACTAGTGGCAACATCTTAAGGCTTTTATCAAAGTAGTGAGGGAATGCATTAAAGCAACAATATATGCAGCGTACAAATGATAGGTCTATCAAATTCAACAGGATGTCTGATGAATACAGAGAACACATTTTTGCATGTATTCTTTGTTTTATAAGAAAGAGTTTATCAGTGGTTTGCTTTCAAAACTATGAGAGAAAAAAATATTTATACATGGGTCTCTAGGTTGTGTCATCTAATGCAGCTGCAGTGGAGCCACAGGTGGCCAAGCCCACTTACACCTGATGACAAGTTACACTTTTTATATTTTTCAAAGTCTGGATCTTCAACACGCACACAAAACACATTTTGGGCTTTTATTCCCTTTCACTTTTGTACTTATATGAGAGCTGTGTAAAAACTGCTGGGACCTGGCCTAATGATTAAGAAGTGTAGATAGTTCTAGTAGCTCAGAACAAGTCTCTTATGAAATGGTAGAGCATGCCCACAAAATACCTTTCTGTCAACTGTTTCCCAAAAAATGTTTCAAGAGTCTCTAAGCTGGCTTCACTGATTGGGGAAATGTTGTTCTTTTTTCCCTTTTTTACCCTAAAACTTAAATTTAAATGCTTTGTTTATACAAGCAGCACCACTACGTGATAAATTCCACAACTCAATTAAAGCCCCACTGTGACCCTTAACCTCTGTGTGGAGCACAGTGGCCTCTTGGGTTCAAATTCATGTGTTTTGCAGCCTACTGTAGGAAAAAATATAGGTGATGATTCTACCCCAGGAAGACATGGCTCTGCTCCCAGTCCTTGCAGTAGTGGTCAGCTTCAAGGTCCATATAAACCCAGCACCAAGCACAACAGCTTTTAGTCCCAGCAAGTCCATCAAATGCTCCTAATATTTCACTAATGCTGCCCTTACTATGCAAAAATGCTTTGTGCATTGATGGATAATAACTACTCACAAGTTTTCAACTAAAATAACTAAGAGTTCCTACACAGGTAGTTCAGATACAGTAAAGCTTAAAGCCTAGTTCTATGTGTGTGTGCACACCACACATCCATACATACACATATATATGTATCTGTGTATTAATATATGTATTTTAAAAGCCTAGTCTGAGTCACAGTGTCAAGAATTTAGGACTAAGCCTGCCCTTCACAGCAGCAATAGAAGCAAGACAATATACATGGAGGCATGAGAGCAAATAATGTGCTTAATAAGACACGTTTCCAGCTAGCTTATGTCCACGTAAAAAAATGTTCTAGGTCTAGTTCTGTCAAATTGTTCCTGTTGGATCATCATTACCACAGTTATGTTTTCTAGGATCCTTGAACCCTGGTCAGGAAGAAGCAGGAATAGCTAACAAATGTTCAGCATCACTAAATTCCCTCTTCATGTCTGCTTGAACTCCTGCTGATGTGCCATGAGTGTGTTGCTCTGGGTAGGGTGCTGTAGGGATGCTGAGCAGTTGATTTCTACTGATTTAGAAAGATTTCTATTGATTTAGCAGCTCTTACAACATATTCTATGGATCTGTAGGCTGAAAGCTCAGAGGCAGATACTAGTCCACATGGAGGTGAATGGCAGTGGATTAAAATTAGCATAGGAACCTGGAAATCGCAAACCTCAGCTGCTGGAGTTTCACTGCAAAGTATAGAATTTAAAAAACAATCTGATGATTCATCTTCACTGTGTCATTTTTATTTGCTTTTAATAAGGGCACTCTATTTTTCATTATAAGATGTGAGAGAGTTGGGCTGTATTTGAGGCTGGCACCAGTGCCTGTACAGACAGATAGCAGAAGGTTTTTCCAGGTTAAGAGGCTAAAATTCAGGAATAAGTTACTTTTCTTGAAAGCATAACTGAAGTACATGGGAAAATCAGGATGTTTGCTTGTATGCATCAGATATCCAGGGATATCACAACAGCAGGAATTAATGGACCTTCCTTTCTCATACTTCTTATGTGAGCCCAACACAATGATTTTCTTCTCATCATAACTCATCATAAGTTCTCTACCCATATATACTACTTCAAAATATCAGCAGGCAAAATATGTCCATTAGAGCTTATTGCTATTTATGTATAGCCTTATAGCAGCATAAAGCAGTAGTGGAGCACATGAAAGGACTGAAATGTGGTCCCAACCCATCCCACCACTTACACCTACTTTCAGGCATCCTGGCAGGCCAGTACCTGCCACCACCTTGATCCATACAGCTGCAGCCCTCAGTAACCACATTACTCCCTAAATCTTGTGGTATGTCAGAAACCCTTCACATTGCACATTTTGAAAACTTGGAAGAGAATTTCAGGCTTTGTCCCACATTGCAGGCTGCTCAGGAGGCATAATCAGCCAATAGTTATAACCACCATGTGGTGGGTGGTAATACAACGTCACATTTCCTGATTTTTTTAATACACTGGAATATTTGAGGCTCCTATAGTGAAATTCTGATTGTGGAATAAATTCTGAAATTTGTTTCTGTAATGCTGGTAAAAAATCGAATATATAAAAGCCTCTTTGTTAAAATTGAGGAACTGAGAAGTGATGAGAAATTTAACACCCATTTCTGTCTTTTGGAGGGCTTGATTGTTATTGCATTACATGCGCATTACACATTTATGAAAGGTGTAACAATAAATACAACTCTGAGCTAACAAGGGAAAAGAAACAGCCTGGGAATACACATTCCATGCCTGTTAATTGCCTTGCTATATGGTCCTCCGTGCTCATGGGAAGTCATGTTTTAGAAACATTCATGGAGATATCCAGCAGACAACATGATATTCTTTTCAGTAGGCTTACTCATAGACTAGCAACAACTAATGAAATAATGTCAACTTTTTAAGAATATTCAGAGCTCTTTTGTTAATAACAAAAAAGCAGGCATTATAATAGCCAGCCATTATGTAGGCTGGCACCAACTGTTCAACTTTTCTAACAGATAAAAATAATTGTGTGCAAATCGTTTTGCTCATGAAAGTGAGACAGATGTAGGAAGAGGTCAGACAGACACCACAACACTTGCATCCCACCTCAGGCTCCACTTGGAACACCAGTTATTCAATTACCAGGGCTGACCTCCACAATCCACACAACCTTATGCAACTTTGCACTGTAGGGTTATGTGGATAATGGTTAACATTTAAGTTAGACAATTTTTCAAAACTACAGCACGTTTGTAGACCTGCATCTTTCAATGTAGGAATGTTGAAACCACAGTACTCAATAAGTTTTAGACTATAAAAACTAATGCTGTCCCATATGGGCTAGTTTAGATTCAAAATTTTATGTGAAGTTTTACACCCCCAGAACAAGTGTATCAAAAAGTTTATGGCTTTTAAATGTATCCAAGGGGTACGATAAACGCACAGAGAACACAAGGATTCCTACTTAACTGTGGCTTCCTATCTTCTAGAAAAAAAAGTGAATAAGCTGCTGTTTATGAAAAAAAAAAAAAAAGCTGTCTCTGGAAGTCCTACTTTCCCTGCAAAGAGTGATTTTTATTTTTAGATGAGGGAATTCTGAATTTGCATACATAAATGGATGTAGTTGTCTTACGGCTGATCAGGCAGTGCCTAACTTGAAGACATCTGCTACTCCTTTCCCCTCACCATCCTCCCTTCCAAATGAGAGCTCTGTTCCTGAGCACAAAGCACACACAGACAGATATTTAGAACATTCAAATATTTCATTAAAATTTTTTATTTTAACTGAAAGTTAGTAGTGGTAAAATAGGAAGTTCTAAATAAGAGTTCTCTGAACTAATTTTGCTTTTATATTCCATAACATTCAGTTATGCATATTCCTCACTTGCAAAAATTGTACACATCTGTAGGGATATTAAGTGAAGCTCAAAAAACTTGAATAACAATATTTATACGATATTTTTCATTTCCTTCATGCTTTTCCTCGTACTCTTTGACAAAAATGAACAAAACAACAATGGTGCACTCTGACTTTCAGTAGCTGCTAAATATGTACATATTTGAAGCTATCTTATTGAATTTCATCTAATAAATTTGTTGACATTTTACAGATATAAAATCATGACTGTCCTCAATGACACACAGGCTTTTTGGCAGTTTCAGGCACAGTCTGCTGACATAAAAATGGAACATAGCTTAAAATAAAATCTAATTGAAATGTTATGAATCGTAATAGTAATGTGGAGAAAAATAATGAACCAATGGAATTAACTTGAAAGATCTTTAAACATAAAGTCCTTTGAAAAATACTGATAGAAAAGTGTTTGTGCATAAAAAATAGTCAGCTTAAACAAGATTCAAACAAACAGAAAATAAATTGTTTCCATTATTTTCTGACATAATTAATTATGGTAATTCCAGAAATTGAATTTCAAGAATAAAGTTTTATCATTATGTATGAAGAAGTTACATTATTAATATAACGGGAAATCTACACTTTGACTTTAACCCTGTAGAAAGGCTTTTTATAATTTAAATATGATTTGAAGGAGGAGGACGTTCTCCTGCATCTTTCTCTGTTCTGTTTAATCTTTAATTTAACCCTTTGAGCATTTTGCAGAATGAACAGGATTCATGTGCATCAAAGAAAAAGATAATTTTGATTAATTCAGTTTGGTTAAAAAGTAGAGGTATTTTAATATGCTATCATGTTAGTAACTATAAAGATAAGCTAAATTTTTATTGGTGTTTATAACTGGTTAGACATCTTTTTGCAAAGACTTCAGTATAAAGCAAGAGAAGCTGCAGACCTGATCAAACATCTGGAGGCACTAAGGTAACTCATTCCCTCCCTTCACCTCTGGGAGCTCAAGCTCTCTCAAAATTATTTACTCCTGGGAGGAAAAAGACGATATTTAGGTTCTGTTTCTTCTCAGAACTTATTTTCAGAAAAAGTAACTTTCTTTCCATCTGTTAAGCAGCTCATGGGTGCCCTGAGCAGCAACCAGATCATCCACTCTGAGGGGGAGCAGAAAGCACCCCAGAAACACTAGACAGGCTTGTGGCAGAGTCGGTCTCAGCTGCCTGCAGGTCCCTAAAGAGAACAGGAGACTCTCCTGGGCATCAGCTTACCCACCTCAAGACTTCAGGGGCTCTTGGGCAGCCAGATTACAGAAGCAGGAATTGCATTACCCCAAAGGTCCTACAGCATTTCTGGAAACAGAACTTGAAAATTTCCCACACTGCAGTGGAAAGGTTTTGTTTTCTCATCATTAAATATGTTCATGCTGTTGAACTACAGATGCTGTCAATTGCATGGTTCTGCAGTTATCTCATATGAGTGAGGTAAATGACCATCCTTGACCAGTAAGGTAAATGGCCATCCTTATTTTGATGCTGGTCACATTATCTGAGATCATGACTTATAATAACTCATTTCATTGAACACTGAGATATAGTAGCTGAGTCTCTGAAACTCTTTAATTAAGGTCTCTATGGCATCATAATTTATACAACAAAGATTTGAGCTGTCTTTACCAAATTTCTGTCAGAAAGATAGCCTAGTATTAGAAACTAAAACTGAACAGAGTCCATCCTTAGTTTGAGTTAACAGTGGATTCTAAGAAAAAGTAGTCTGAGTCATGCTGTTATTGCTCAAAGTCATTATACTTCACTTTCCTATTTTTAGTCCTTTTGAAATAGACATCAAGCCCAGAGACTGAAGATTTAGGAACATTGAGATGAAAAAGAAGATTGACTTCTTTTATTAGAAGATCTACTTTAGAACAGGGAGGCAACATGTACTTGACTCACAGGTTAAATTTTGTGTAAGTAAACATGTGGACTATGGATGTTTTCAAATTGTATTAATATCATTGTTTTTCATTCACCACATCATTCCTAGTCTTCATCATTTAAGTTTGCCATCTCATTCATGTTTGTAAATCATTCTCATGTTATTTCTGCATTCTGTCCTTTTTTCCCCCAGTGTGAAACACATCTCATGCTGAATGCTGTCAATACAGTCCACTAACAGCTTGCATTTACATTTGCACACCGTTTATGATGCTGCTAAAGCAATTGCAGTTCTGCAAAAAACAGCAGAAATTATAGAAGAGTATTTGTTATGGTTTAGGCCTGGCAAAGCCAAGGCCCCCATAAATATACCTTTTACCTGATATCTGCTGTGAGATGTGGCCAGGAAATAAGCAAAGCAGGCTCCAACTTAAACATAAAGAGAAGTTTATTAACTAAACTACACACACAATTACTAAACTACACACACAATTACTAAACTACACACACACAGGGAAAAAAACAAGGAGAATGAGAACTACACAGAAACACTTCCTTATCCTCCTCCCACCAAATTCCCAAACACATTTACATTTCCCAAAAAATTATCCACACTCGGTCTGGCACCACCCTTTGGAAAAAAAATCAAATCTTCAGCTCATAAGGGATAGACGGAGTCCTTCCTTGTGCCACGGACTTCTTGTCACAATCAGCAATCCGCCCGGTATCTTGCTACCTCGTGACATCTCCTTTCCATGCCGAGGTGCTCTCACCACCTGGCATGGGATGGGGCAGGGGCCTGCCTTCAGGGCCTTTTAAGAATGCCTCGTCTCGTTCCAAGCAGAGTACAGTCACAATCCTGGGACCTCTGTCCCCCCCATGTCTTCTATACCCCCTGGGGCCGAGGGGTCTCAAAACCAAACTCTCTTGACGCCGAGCCTCCGCTTCCCCCTGCAATACAGCCTCTGCCTCACCAGGAAACAGTCCATGGAAATACAACAAAAAAGAGTCCAGCAAAAACTGCCACTCCATCTTCCTCCATTCCTTCAACATCTCTCTTCTCCCTTTGCCAGACCCTCCTTACTGGCCTAATTTTCTTCCTTCATCTTCCACTCCTGTCCCTTTCCCAGGAAAGGCAATGTTCTGCGAAGCCTTCATTCCCCAAAGGGTTAAAGCTCTGCCAGGCGGCCGGACTGCCCGCTGCCCCCCCCTTTCTCCTCCCAGCCGTGCTGCCTGCCGGCACATGATATCAAGTTTCAAGATATAGAGTTCGAGCACGGGCTGCATTCTCTGGGGGGGGAATAAACTGGTCGCTCAAGGGTCTGCCACCCTTCCTCCGAACCCGGGCCTACCGTAGATGGCCCACGTGGCTTTCCCCTCCCCCAGCCCAGCCAGCAACTGGGCCGGGGGAGAGACTTCTTCACGCCGGAAATCCCAAGAGGACTCCGAAGGCCAAGAGCCCTGCTTTTAACCCCTTGAGTTCGTAGTCTCAAGAGGCGGATCCAAATGTCCCACTGGTCAAACTAAGTGCCCATCTTAAATTCCAATTACCCATTGGTAATCACAGCAAAACAAAATATCCCAGATGTCCCATTTCCGGTCAAACCACGACAGTATTTCATGTTTCTCTGATATATTAATTACATTTATGGAATTTGTGAAGAGAAATGGAAGTTATGTTGCCAACAGAATGGAAGTTTTGAAAATAAAAAGTGCGAAGTGATGTCAAAGTATTTCCACATTTTGAATCCACAAATTATGTGGTAGAGATTCTGAATTTCCACTTAAAGCACTGTCACGATCAGTTCCTATAATAATCATAAGAAAACCAAATTTTCCTGTTTATTTGGCCATTTTCAAATCAGTACAACTGAGAGCACATGTAGTAAAATCTGTTGCTGAACTGGTTTGCTGCAGAATTGTGTTTGGCTCACTGCTTCCCTTAAACAGTCTCTGAAATTTGTTGTAAAACATACTGAAATTTTTTTGGTGTGGTTTTTTCTTTGGGTTGGTTTTTTTGGTTTGTTTTTTTTTTTTTTTAAGGCCTGATTATCTTGCAAAATGTCCTGCACTTCCTTTTCCAGAATAGGCTGAGAAATCTGACAAGTCTCATTTCATGCTTTGTTCTCCCCTTCTCCATCCCAAACTTTCGGCTATTGCTTAAGACTGTGACTTAACAAGGAAGTTCAGAGCAGTATAACAAAATCAATAACAAACTCGATTAAAATTGATCCAAGATACATGGTGGAGAACTTTATCTTAGGACAGTGAGGGTGTATTTCTATGCAAAGACTGAGGGACTGGATCCTTCTGGTAGATGAAGTGCCCCTAACACAGCTTGCGTAGCCATTTAGACTTAATAAATATCTAAGTACAGTTTTATCTGAGTTTGGTTGGACTTAATTTAATTGAACAGAATTACTCTTCATTTCAAAGAGACAATTCATTAAATACCAAAAAAAGGGGGAAATTATTTTGCACTACAATATATCACATCATCCCCTAAAGACTTTGTAGCACATGCAGCCATTGCTGGGAGTTGAAGAAGGGGATCCCACTTGTGTAAAGGCAAACAGCTGGATTGAACACCCTCTGAAGAAGCTAGGCTTTGAAACATTATGTGAAACCGAGGAAAACAATAAGTACTTCCTGCTAGATGTCTAGCCTGAGACTTGAGAAGCAGCTTCCCCTATCCTGACTTAATTTTTCCTGAAATAAACATCAAACCAGCAGGTTTTGAACACACCTATATAGTCTCTGCCAAGATGAAAAGTTAACAGGTCCCAATGGGTATGGCTGCTTGATCAGCAAGGTTATTTTGTGCTTCACTCTGTTGGGCCTTGCAAGTGCTTCTTTACTGAGCAGTGGTGTAATTACCGCTTGCAGAAAAGAGTTACTTCAGTTCCCAGCCTTGTGCTGACAACAGCCTGCAGCCCTGTGTTTTCACAGCTCAGCAGAATCTGTTCCACTGGTACCAGGCCAGGGACAGGCAGATGTAACCACAATATTGACCAGGCCTGCCTACCTTTCATCTAGATGGGCAGCATACTGGTACAGTTCCAAGAAGCCTCCCAACAAAAAAGAATGACTGTGAAACAAATCTTGGCCCCTTGCTCCTCACTGACTGCTTCAAGGTGGCTTCACAGCACAACCCTCCTGTGCTTTTTTGCCAAAGGATCCTCACAGTGTTCCTGCAGCTTTTGGTGCAGGGAAAGCAACTGCCTGGAAAGCTCACTGTCTCGTGTGCTGGCAACACAACTCTATCAAAGTGAAGCAGCTTAGGGTGGCAGATTAGAACAAAACACACCAGGACAACACACAGCTCAAGGGAAACTTTGCCTTTTACCCACCTGACTTAGAAACTGCTCATTTGCACCTTTGTTTTCTTAAATACATTACATTTACAGTTAGGTACACCCTCACACCTGCATTCACCCAGCATGACCAATCACCCTAGAGAGAATACAGAAGGGTGTCTCCTGTAAGCAAGTGTTATTCCTCAGTGCTCCTGCTCACATTTATCATCTCCTGCTCAGCAGAGGTGTTGGGCATTCCTGACCTTGGGGAACACATAGCAGGTCAACATGAAAAGAAAATTATAACCTCAAATATAACATTGTTATATTGGTGTTATTTTTTTTTTTTTTTTGCTATGTTTCTTTCATACAAATTCATGTCAGATCCAGAAGGCAAGATTTGGATTTTAAAATAAATTAGGGAGTTGTGTCCTGATTATGTCTAAAATAGGCAAGTGATTGACCTGTGTTAGATCTTGCTTCTCCACAACAACTGGCTCAGCCCATGTGTCAGTCTTTTAGAATGACACAGATTAGATGAGCTAACCAGAAGCAGCTTTAGTTTACTATTTGAGATAATTAACTGTGGAATTTTTAGGTTAATCTTGATTTAAAATTAGGCATCTAAATTAATATTCAGTCCTGTCAGTTGCCACAGTAGTGCCAGAATACATTTATGTAGAGCTCTCCAAAAGTCAGTTGCTCTGCTCAGCATTTCAGGAAGCATATTGACTTTCATGTGAAAGTATACATTCATGATATTCTTCTGAGAACCACAGAAGTGACTAAAGAATGCCAGTCTCCACTGATCTTATTGTAGACCATGCTCTTAAACCACTTTCAGGCTTTGAAAATTCATTTATATTTTGGACATCGAAATTTGAGAGATTTGTCCATGACTATGGAGGCAAAAAAGCAAGTATCATTAAATTCTTTAGATACTAAATTGTAATTATAAGTTAGATAGACAGAGAGGCATTATTAAGGTTTTGGTTTAGATCAGTGAATTTTATTTTCCTTTCCCTTGGGAACAAATTGCCTATATTTAAAATCAAGTTTTTATGGCAGAGAATTTAGTTTTTAGTTGTGAATGAATTTAGCTGTCTATACATCCATAAGCATGAACTTAACATTTGTACATACAATCATTAAAGTCATTATAGTTCTAAAAAATTATTTAATAATTAAATATAAAATGAATCAGTGAAAGCAGTAAACTGCACAATGAAAAAGTGTGCTGTCATGTGAATATTTGAAAAGAGCCTTGCTCTGAATTAATCATAAAACTTCCACTGAACTCCACAGAAGCTCCATGTAAATAAGCAGTAATAATCATGTACTCCTTTTGTAGTACAACAAGTTTAATTTTACAGAACAGGGAAATCAAATCTTCTTGTCTCCTCAGAAGGCAGTTTATTAAGTTAATGGTCTAACTTAAACTCATTACCTATGGTACAAGACTATGGCTATAGAAGTAAAATGGCTTAGTTGTAATGTGGTCCAAATACTGAAGGCATTGAACTAAATTTTTGAACAAGCAGTTCCTGCCACAAAAATACAGTGCAGTGTTAGTGGAAGTTAAGAAACAAGCACTAAAATTGATTGCTAATGGCTACACCACTGAGCCCTGTTGGGCAGTTGCTGCTCTCACACACACAGACTCGACAGTCGGGAGCTTGGAGGGATTCCTG
Source organism: Melozone crissalis (assembly GCF_028551555.1). Classification (NCBI taxonomy): domain Eukaryota; kingdom Metazoa; phylum Chordata; class Aves; order Passeriformes; family Passerellidae; genus Melozone; species Melozone crissalis. The sequence continues at coordinate 17,052,909 of NW_026535782.1, read as the reverse complement.
GGCTCTCCCCAGAGCTGCCACCACCACGGCGAGGTCCTGCGTGCTCTCCTGCAGTCCCTGAGCCCAGGTTAGCTCCTGCCAGCAGCTTCTCCCCAACACCAAGAAGCAGAACAGTCCCTGGAAGGGGCAGCTGCCTCTCCCAGTACTCACCCCAGCTCCTCAGCCATAGCACGGGGGGCAGACATGACCGTGCAGGGGAGGTCAGTAATGCCAAGAGGAGCAAGCACAGGGGTTTCACAGCTCCTGCTTCCCTTCCCCTGAAGGGTGGGGACAAAGTTTGCTTCTTAAGGAACTACTAGAAATTTGCTTCTGTATTTGACTTTCATAGGCTGTTACAGACAGAGCAAAGTTTGCGTAACCCCACCTTCTTCTCACAAACAAACATGGTCTTTTTGAAGTGCAGTGGAAGTTTTAGGTATTATTTTAACAGTTTAAATTTCTGAAAAATATATGAGGAAACCTGCCCCAGAAGCTATAGCATAATAATATTCATAATATATACATCTCTAGACAAAATTAATACAAGATGAGATGACTCTTTCATCACAGTAGGGAGACTCAAGAAAAGAACTTGAATATGGATCAAGGTTTTCTGTATTTTATAAGGAAACTCTGGTTTATGTGGTGTTGAGGACATGTTTACCTCAAATTGTGATTTAAAAATTCTGTGATCAGGATAGGCTCATATAATGCAATTAAGTCCTCCAAATTAGGAATAACTGGAAATCACACTAAGACTCCTAAGCTTTTTTTTTTTTTTTTATTTCTTACAGTAGTAATTATATACTAGATCCTTAAGGGAGGCACTTTTGCCTCCTGAAAGCCTAGTTTTAACACTGCTGTGAGTGCTAGGGGCATATTTGAATCTTCACATTCAAATACTTTCAAACATAGGGAGTTGCATCCACTGCTTTTTCTCTCACACTGTATTATTTTCTGTGTAATACTAAAGGTTTCATCTAACTCTTCATGAGAGGCAAGTATTGGAGGACACCAGTAATGACAAATGAGGTACAATTAGCATGGCATTTTCCTGGTTTAATTGTTCTTTACTTACTTGCAAGCTACAAAAATACTTCGAAAGTTCTCACAAACAAGTTTTTATTGCATTGCACAAAACCAAATTCAAGAAGGCTGAGGTTCAAACAGCAGTTCACAGGTTTTAGCAACAACACTGGGAGAAGTTAATACCACTTCTGATATCACCAAGCAGGGAAGAGATCCAATACCAAAAGTTGTTCAGGGACAAAAACATCAGACAGACATAACTCCTGGACACTGAAACAGAGCTGCCTTCTTAAGTGCTGAAGATGTCATTGCTATCCTCACAGCATTGCCAAACTTAAAAAGAGACAACAGGACATGCACTTGCCTTTCCCTGAGCTCTGCTCTTGACAGGGAAAGCCTAGCTCCCTACAGGGCACTTGAAAATCTTAGATGGATTCAGAGGTCTACAAACAAAACAACATTCACAGAAGTTTATTTTTTTTATCATGAGAAAACTTGTTTGAACCTCCAGCCAGAAAAAATGCTTGCAAGTGGTATAAAAACCATCATGGAAGAGACAAGGAGGCAAAGGGCCCAAAAAAATTGAAGGCCTGGCCTTAGGGGGGAGGGGAGAGATGAGTTAGCCACACTCTTCTTGGTTGGGCAAGACACATTAGCAAATCTAATATCTAAAACATTCTCCTCAATTGTTCTCTGTTTCTGTCTTCCACCTCAGTAATTTCCATGAGAAGTGGCTGGTCAGAATTCTTTTTTCAGCATCCTTGTGCCCTTCGACATCCTGCCGTCCTTTTCCCTGAGATCCAAACATGATTTCTTGTTCTTTTGTATAAGCAACACCCTTTGCAAGGAGGTACAAACATTATTGATTACAGGGGTCAGCTCCTTTCCATAGCTAAAAACATTTCCTTTAATCACTGTTAGAGAAATAATTAAATTTAAATGCTATTATTGTAATATCTTCCTGCCATATAAATCTTCCAACTAGTAATCTCAGAGGGCTCTTTCATGGTGAATATTGTTATCTTTGAAAGACTTGGTGATACATTTGGTGTATGAAAGTTTAGGGATAAAGTTTAGATACACAGATTGTATTCCCTGAGTGTAGTTACTGCCATCCTATGCTTTTCCCTTTATGGTACCTAGAGATTTGAGAAAAAAAATACTATTTTCTCTCTCAGACCAATTCAGCCCATATTTTGCTAATAGTTCCTGTAAGGCTCTGTGCAGTGCCAGATAAACCATGTCAAGTTAAGATAAAAAAATACAGCAAAGACAAATCTGGATTTTGCAAAGTTTACAGCCTTTGAGATTTTCAAGCACATCATATCAGCCAAATGAAGACCCCGCTTCAGAAAGTATCCGGATCTTAGTCAAAGACACCTCAGGTTGCACTGAAATGCCTTTTCTTTCAGGGAACAGGGGTTTGTACGGAAGTTCAGCACTTCCCTGACCGCAGGCCAGCATGAATCCAGCCCCTGGGTCCCTTCCTATGGGAACACTAGGCAGAGAGACCCTTTTCAAAGGAGGTCAGCCTTTGAAACACGAACTGACCTTCAGCAACCAAGACTCCCTTCTCTTTTGCAGGCTTTGTGCACTCTCTATTACAAAGCAATGCAATGAGTTGTATTTTAATTCTCATCTGCTAAACGCCCTTAAAAGTCTGGAGCTGTTCCTGTTCTCACTAAAAGACAGGAACTGGGCATGTTTGAGAGATACAACTGCCCCTCAGCTCCTCTTCCTCTGCATTTCCCATTTACAGTTAGTTCTGCTACCAAACCAAATCCATTTTTAGTGCATAAGAGCCGTTTTGATAATCATAAGTAGAAAGCATCAGCTCTCTGTGCATTTCAGGGAAACATTCTGTGGTCCAAAAGGATCCAGGCTGCTGCACAGTCACGTGC